>NC_064641.1:972475704-972778734 GCF_023864345.2 Schistocerca serialis cubense | reverse complement strand
ACTTCAGGTTTACTGTATTCCTTGGACCTTCTTATTGACGATGAAACACAGAAATTGCATCGGATTAAATACAAAAGGCATAATGCCGACTTAGGTACAAGAAGTCTAACTCTTCTTACTGTCTATGTTTTGAACCTTTCCTGTGAGACCAGTTTTAGATTCCGATGCTTCAGTTCAGGTTTATTGTTTCCCTTGGACTTTCAATTTGACGATGAAACAAATAAAAAATAATGCATCGGAATTAAATACAAAAGGCACAAAGCAGACTTAGGTTAAAGAAGACTGACTCTTCATACTGTCTATGAAATGAACCTTTCCTGTGAAATGCGCCTTAGATTCCGATGCTTCACTTCATTTTAACTGAATCCCTAGGACCTTCTTATTGACGATGTAACACCGAAATTGCATCGGAATTAAATACAAAAGGCACAATGTCGACTTAAGAACAAGTAGACTGACTCTTCCTAGTGTCTTTGTTTGAACCTTTCCTGTGAGACAAGTTTTAGATTCCGATGCTTCACTTCACGTTTACTGTATTGCTTGGACCTTCTCATTGACGATGAAACACAGAAACTGCATCGGAATTAAATAGAAATGGCACAATGCCGACTTAAGTACAAGAAGATTGACTCTTCTTACTGTCTATGTTGTGAACCATTCCTGTGAGATCAGTTTTAGTTTACGATTTTTCACTTCAGGTTTAGTGTATCCCTTGGTCCTTCTTATTGACGATGAAACACAGAAACTGCATCGGAATTAAATACAATTGGCACAATGCCGACTTAAGTACAAGAAGACTGACTCTTCTTACTGTCTATGATTTGAAACTTTCCTGTAAGAGCAGTTTTACATTCCGTGCTGACTTCAGGTTTACTATATTCCTTGGACCTTCTTATTGACGATGAAACACAGAAATTGCATCGGAATTAAATACAAAAGGCAGAATGTCGACTTAAATACAAAAGGAATGTGTCTTCATACTGTGTATGATTTGAACCTTTCCTGTGAGACCAGTTTTAGATTCAGATGCTTCCCTTCTGGTTTACTGTATCCCTTAGACCTTCATATTGACGGTGAAACTCAAAAATTGTATGGGAATTAAATACAAAAGGCACAATGCCGACTTAGGAACAAGAGGACTGACTCTTTTTACATTCTATGAGTTGAACCTTTCCTGTGTGACCAGTTTTCTTTCCGATGCTTCACTTCAGGTTTACTGTATCCCATGGACCTTCTTATTGACGATGAAACACAGAAATTACATAGGAATTAAGTACAAAAGGCACAATGCCGATTATGTACATGACGACTGACTTTTCTTACATTCTATGATTTAAACCTTTCCTGTGAGACCAGTTTAAGATTCTGATGTTTCACTTCAGGTTTACTGTATCCCATGGACCTTGTGATTGACGATGAAACACAGATATTGCATCGGAATTAAATGCAAAAGGCACAATGCCGACTTAAGTACAAGAAGACTGACCCTTCTAACAATCTATGTTTGAACCTTTAGTGTGAGAACAGTTTTAGATTCCGATGCATCACTTCTGCTTCACTGTATCCCTTGGATCTACTTCTTGACGATGAAACACAGAAATTGCATCGGAATTAAATACTAAAGGCATAATGACGATTTAAGTACAAGAAGACTGCCTCTTCTTACATTCTATGATTTGAGCCTTTCCTGTGGTACCAGTATTAGATATCAATGCTTCACTTCTGGTTTACTGTATCCCTTGGACCTTCTTATTGACGATGAAACACAGAAATAGCATCGGAATTAAATACAAAAGGCACAATGCCGATTTAAGTAGAAGGAAGCAGACTCTTCTTCCTGTCTACGTTTTGATCTTCCCTGTGAGACCAGTTTAGATTCCGATGCTTCACTACAGGTTTATTGTATCCCTTTGACCTTCTTATTGACGAAAAAACCAAGAAATTGCATCGGAAATAAATACAAAAGGCACAATGCCGACTTATGTACAAGAAGACTGAATCATCGAACTCTATATGAATTGAACCTTTCCTGTGAGACCAGTTTTAGATTCCGTGCTTGACTTCAGGTTAACTGTATCCCTTGGACCTTCTTATTGACGATGAAATACAGAAATTGAATCGGAATTAAATAAAGAAGGCACAAACCGACTTAAGTACAAGAGGACTGACTCTTCTTACATTCAACGACTTGTGCGTTTCCTGTGAGACCTAGTTGTAGATATCGATGCTTCACTTCAGGTTTACTGTATCCCTTGGACCTTCTTATTGACGATGGAACACAGATATTGCATCGCCATTAAATACAATAGGCACAACGCCGACTTAAGTACAAGAAGACTGATTCTTCTTACTGTCAATGTTTTGAATCTTTCCTGTGAGACCAGTTTTAGATTCCGATGCTTCACTTCAGGTTTGCTGTATCCCTTGGACCATCATATTGACGATGAATCACAAATATTGCATCGGAATAAGATACAAAAGGCACAATGCCAACGTAACTATAAGAGGACTGACTCTTTTTACATTCTATGATTTGAACCTTTCCTGTGAGACCAGTTTTAGATTCCGATGCTTCACTTCAGGTTTACTGTATCCCTTGAACCTTCTTATTGACGATGAAACACAGAAATTGCGTCGGAATTCAATCCAAAAGGCACAATGCCGACTTTAGTACAAGAGGACTGACCCTTCTTACATTCTATGATTTGAATCCATCCTGTGAGATCAGTTTTAGATTCCGATGCTTCACTTCAGGTTTACTGTATCCCTTGGACCTTCATATTGACGATGAAACACTAAAACTGCATCGGAATTAAATACAAAAGGCACAAGCCCGACTTAAGTACAATAAGACTGACTCTTCTTCCTGTCTATGTTTTGAACCTTTCCTGTGAGACAAGTTTTAGATTCCGATGCTTCACTAGAGGTTTACTGTTTACCTTGGACCTTCTTATTGACGATGAAACACAGAGATTGAATCAGAATTATATATAAAAGGCACAATGCCGACTTAAGTACAAGATGACTGACTCTTTATACAATCTACGTTTTGAACCTTTCCTGGGATACCTGTTTTAGATTTCGATGCTTCGCTCCGGGTTTACTGTATCACTTGGACCACCATATTGACGTTGGAACACTGAAATTGCATCGGATTTTAATACAAAAGGCACAATGCCGACCTAAATACATGAGGACTGACTCTTCTAAAATTCTATGATTTGAACCTTTCCTCTGAGACCAGTTTTTGATTCCGATGCTTCACTTCCGGTTTACTGTTTCCCTTGGACCTACTTATAGGCTATGAAACACAGAAACTGCATCGGAATTAAATACAAATGGCACAATGCCGACTTAAGTACAAGAAGACTGACTCTTCTTACTGTCTATGATTGGAACCTTTCCTGTGAGACCAGTTTCACATTCCATGCTTGACTTCAGGTTTACTGTATTCCTTGGACCTTCTTATTGACGATGAAACACAGAAATTGCATCGGAATTAAATACAAAAGCCATAATGCCGACTTAGGTACAAGAAGTCTAACTCTTCTTACTGTCTATGTTTTGAACCTTTCCTGTGAGACCAGTTTTAGATTCCGATGCTTCAGTTCAGGTTTACTGTTTCCCTTGGACTTTCAACTTGACGATGAAACAAAAAAAAAATAATGCATCGGAATTAAATACAAAAGGCACAAAGCAGACTTAAGTTAAAGAAGACTGACTCTTCATACTGTCTATGAAATGAACCTTTCCTGTGAAACGCGCTTTAGATTCCGATGCTTCACTTCATTTTAACTGAATGCATAGGACCTTCTTATTGACGATGTAACACAGAAATTGTATCGGAATTAAATACAAAAGGCACAATGTCGACTTAAGAACAAGTAGACTGACTCTTCCTAGTGTCTATGTTTGAACCTTTCCTGTGAGACCAGTTTTAGATTCCGATGCTTCACTTCACGTTTACTGTATTGCTTGGACCTTCTCATTGACGATGAAACACAGAAACTGCATCGGAATTAAATAGAAATGGCACAATGCCGACTTAAGTACAAGAAGATTGACTCTTCTTACTGTCTATGTTGTGAACCTTTCCTGTGAGATCAGTTTTAGTTTCCGATTCTTCACTTCAGGTTTACTGTATCCCTTGGTCCTTCTTATTGACGATGAAACACAGAGACTGCATCGGAATTAAATACAATTGGCACAATGCCGACTTAAGTACAAGAAGACTGACTCTTCTTACTGTCTATGATTTGAACCTTTCCTGTGAGAGCAGTTTTACATTCCGTGCTGACTTCAGGTTTACTGTATTCCTTGGACCTTCTTATTGACGATGAAACACAGAAATTGCATCGGAATTAAATACAAAAGGCAGAATGTCGACTTAAGTACAAAAGGAATGTGTCTTCATACTGTGTATGATTTGAACCTTTCCTGTGAGACCAGTTTTAGATTCAGATGCTTCCCTTCTGGTTTACTGTATCCCTTAGACCTTCATATTGACGATGAAACACAAAAATTGCTTCGGAATAATATAGAAAATGCACAATTCCGACATAAGTACAAGAGGCCTGACTCTTCTTACATTCTATGATATGAACCCAACCTGCGATGCCACTTTAAGATTCCTATGTTTCACTTCAGGTTTACTGTATCCCTTGGACCTTCATATTGACGGTGAAACTCATAAATTGTATGGGAATTAAATACAAAAGGCAGAATGCCGACTTAGGAACAAGAGGACTGACTCTTTTTACATTCTATGAGTTGAACCTTTCCTGTGGGTTCAGTTTTTTTTCCGATGCTTCACTTCAGGTTTACTGTATCCCATGGACCTTCTTATTGACGATGAAACACAGAAATTACATAGGAATTAAGTACAAAAGGCACAATGCCGATTATGTACATGACGACTGACTTTTCTTACATTCTATGATTTAAACCTTTCCTGTGAGACCAGTTTAAGATTCTGATGTTTCACTTCAGGTTTACTGTATCCCATGGACCTTGTGATTGACGATGAAACACAGATATTGCATCGGAATTAAATGCAAAAGGCACAATGCCGACTTAAGTACAAGAAGACTGACCCTTCTAACATTCTATGTTTGAACCTTTCCTGTGAGAACAGTTTTAGATTCCGATGCATCACTTCTGCTTCACTGTATCCCTTGGATCTTCTTCTTGACGATGAAACACAGAAATTGCATCGGAATTAAATACTAAAGGCATAATGACGATTTAAGTACAAGAAGACTGCCTCTTCTTACATTCTATGATTTGAGCCTTTCCTGTGGTACCAGTATTAGATATCAATGCTTCACTTCTGGTTTACTGTATCCCTTGGACCTTCTTATTGACGATGAAACACAGAAATAGCATCGGAATTAAATACAAAAGGCACAATGCCGATTTAAGAACAAGAAGACAGACTCTTCTTCCTGTCTATGTTTTGAACCCTTCCTGTGAGACCAGTTTTAGATTCCGATGCTTCACTTCAGGTTTACTGTATCCCTTGGACCTTCTTATTGACGATGAAACACAGAAATTGCATCGGAAATTAATGCAAAGGCACAATGCCGACTTAAGTGCAAGAAGACTGATACTTGAACTGTCTATGAATTGACCGTCCCTGTAAGACCAGTTTAGATTCCGATGCTTCACTACAGATTTACTGTATCCCTTGGACCTCCTTATTGACGATGAAACACAGAAATTGCATCGGAATAAAATACAAAAAGCACATTGCCGACTTAAGTACAAGAGGCCTGACTCTTCTTACATTCTATGATTTGAACACAACCTGCGATGCCAGTTTAAGATTCCTATGCTTCACTTCAGGTTTGCTGTATCCCTTGGACCATCATATTGACGATGAAACACAAATATTACATCGGAATAAGATACAAAAGGCACAATTCCGACATAACTATAAGAGGACGGACTCTTTTTACATTCTATGATTTGAACCTTTCCTGTGAGACCAGTTTTAGATTCAGATGCTTCACTTCAGGTTTACTGTATCCCTTGGACCTTCTTATTGACGATGAAAAACAGAAATTGAATCGGAATTAAATCCAAAAAGCACAATGCCGACTTAAGTACAAGAGGACTGACCCTTCTTACATTCTATGATTTGAATCCATCCTGTGTGACCACTTTTAGATTCCGATGCTTCACTTCAGGTTTACTGTATCCCTAGGACCTTCTTATTGACGATGGAACACAGATATTGCATCGGAATTAAATACAAAAGGCACAATGCCGACTTAAGTACAAGAAGACTGACTCTTCTCACTGTCAATGTTTTGAACCTTTCCTGTGAGACCAGTTTTAAATTCCGATGCTTCACTTCTGGTTTACTGTATCACTTGGACCTTCTTATTGACGATGAAACACAGAAATAACATCGGAATTAAATACAAAAGGCACAATGCCGACTTAAGTACAAGAGGAATGTCTCTTCCTACTGCCTATGATTTGAACCTTTCCTGTGAGACCAGTCTTAGATTCCAATTCTTCACTTCAGGTTTACTGAATCCCTTGGACCTTCATATTGATGATGAAATACAAAAATTGCATCGGAATTAAATACTAAAGGCACATTGCCGACTTATGTAAAAGAGGACTGACTCTTTTTACATTCAATGCTTGGAACATTTCTAGTGAGACAAGTTTTAGATTCCGATGCATCACTTCAGGTTTACTGTATAACTTGGACCTTCCTATTGACGATGAAACACAGAAATTGCATCAGAATTAAATATAAAAGGCACAATACCAAATTAAGTACAAGAAGACTGACTCTTTTTACTGTCTACGTTTTGAGCCATTGCTGGGATACCAGTTTTAGATTCCGATGCTTCGCTTCAGGATTACTGTATCACTTTAACCTTCTTATTGACGATGAGACACAGAAATTGCATCGGAATTAAGTACAAAAGACACATTGCCGACTTAAGTACAAGAAGACTGACTCTTCTTACTGTCTATGTTTTGAACAGTTCCTGGGATACCAGTTTTAGATTCCGATGCTTCACTTCAGGTTTACTGCATCCCTTGGACCTTCTTATTGACGATGAAACACTGAAATTGCATGGGAATGAAATACAAGAATCACAATGCAGACATAAGTACAAGAGGACTAGCACTTCTTTCATTCTATTTTTTGAACCTCTCCTGTGCGACCAACTTTAGATTGCGATTTATCACTTCAGGTTTACTGTATCCCTTGGGCCTTCATATTGACGATGAAACACAATAATTGCATCGGAATTAAATAGAAAAGGCACAATGCCGATTAAGTACAAGAGGACCGACTTTAATTACATTCTATGATTTAAACCTTTCCTGTGAGACCAGTTTAAGATTCCGATGCTTCACTTCAGGTTTACTGTATGCCTGGGACCTTCTTATTGACGATGGAACACAGATATTGCATCGGATTAAAATACAAAATGCACAATGCCGACTTAAGTACAAGAAGACTGACTCTTCTTCCTGTCTATGTTTTGAACGTTTCCTGTTAGACCAGTTTCAGATTCCGGTGCTTCACTTCAGGTTTACAGTATCCTTGGCCTTCTTAGAGACGACGAAACACAGAAATTGCATGGGAAATAAATACAAAAGGCACAATGACGACTTAAGTACAAGAAGACCGACTCCTCTTCCTGTCTATGTTTTGAACCTTTCCTGTGAGACCAGTTTTAGATTCCAATGCTCCACTTCAGGTTTACTGTATCCCTTGGACCTTCTTATTGACGACGAAAGACAGAAATTGCATCGGAATTAAATGCAAAAGGCACAATGCCGACTTACGTACAAGAAGACTGACTCTTGTACTGTCTATGTTTTGACCTTTCCTGTGAGACCAGTTTATATTCCGATGCTTCACTACAGGTTTACTGTACCTCTTGGACCTTCTTATTGACGATGAAACACAGAAATTGCACCGGAACTAAATACAAAAGGCACAATGCCGACTTATGTACAAGAAGACTGACTCTTCTTACAGTCTATGATTTGAACCTTTCCTGTGAGACCAGTTTTAGATTCCGATGCTTCACGTCAGGTTTACTGCATCAATTGGACATTCTTATTGTTGGTGAAACACAGAAATTGCATCGGAATTAAATACACAAGGCACAATGCCAACTTAAGTACAAGAAGACTGACTCTTCTTAGTGTCTATGATTTGAACCTTTCCTGTGAGTGCAGTTTCAGATTCCGATGCTTCACTTCAGGTTTACTGTTTCTCTTGGACCTTCTTATTGACGATGAAACACACAAATTGCATCGAAATAAAATACAAAAGGCACAATGCCGAATTAAGTACCAGAGGACTGACTCTTCTTACATTCTATGAATCGACCATTTCCTCTGTGACCAGTTTTAGATATCGATGCCTCACTTCAGGTTTACTGTTCCCCTGGACCTTCTTATTGACGATGAAACACAGAAATTGCATCGGAATTAAATACAAAAGGCACAATGTCGACTTAACTACAAGAAGACTGACTCTTCTTACTGTCTATGTTATGAAGCTTTCCTGTAAGACCAGTTTCAGATTACGATGCTTCACTTCAGGTTCACTGTATCCCTTGGACCATATTAGTGACGACGAAACACAGAAATTGCATCGGAATGAAATACACAAGGCACAATGCCGATTTAAGTACAAGAAGACAAACTCTTCTTCCTGTCTATGTTTAGAACCTTTCCTGTGAGACCAGTTTTCGATTCCGATGCGTCACTTCAGGTTTACTGTATCCCTCGGACCTTCTTATTGACGATGAAACACAGAAATTGCATCGGAATTAAATGCAAAGGCACAATGCCGACTTAAGTGCAAGAATACTGACACGTGTACTGTCTACGTTGTGACCTTCCCTGTGAGACCAGTTTAGATTCCGATGCTTCACTACAGGTTTACTGTATCCCTTGGACCTTCTTATTGACGATGAAACACAGAAATTGCATCGGAATTAAATACAAAAGGCACAGTGCCGACTTAAGTACAAGAAGACTTACTCCTCCTACATTCTATGATTTGCGCCTTTCCTGTTAGACCAGTTTTAGATATCGATGCATCAGGTTTACTGTATCCCTTGGACCTTCTTACTGACAATGAAACACATAATTAGATCAGAATTAAATACAAAAGGCACAATGATGACTTAAGTACAAGAAGACTGACTCTTCTTACAGTCTATGTTTGGAACTTTTCCTGTGAGACCAGTTTCAGATTCCGGTGCTTCACTTCAGATTTACTGTATACTTGGACCTTCTTATTGACGATGAAACACAGAAATTGCATCGGAATTAAATACAAAAAGCACAATGCCGACTTAAGTACAAGAAGACTTACTCCTCCTACATTCTATGATTTGCGCCTTTCCTGTGAGACCAGTTTTAGATATCGATGCATCAGGTTTACTGTATCCCTTGGATCTTCTTATTCACGATGAAACACAGAAATTGCATCGGAATTAAAAGCAAAGGCACAATGCCGACTTAAGTGCAAGAAGACTGACACTTGTACTGTCTATGTTTTGACCTTCCCTGTGAGACCAGTTTTAATACCGATGCTTCACTACAGGTTTACTGTATCCCTTGGACCTTCTTATTGACGATCAAACACAGAAATTGCATCGGAACTAAATACAAAAGGCACAATGCCAACTTATGTACAAGAAGACTGACTCTTCTTACTGTCTATGATATGAACCTTTCCTGTGAGACCAGTTTTAGATTCCGATGCTTCACTTCAGGTTTACTGTATCCCTTGGACCATCTTATTGGCGAAGAAACACAAAAATTGCATCGGAATTCAATACATAAGGCACGATGCCGACTTAAGTGCAAGAAGACTGACTCTTCTTACTGTCTATGATTTGACCTTTCCTGTGAGACCAGTTTTAGATTCCGATGCTTCACTTCAGGTTTACTGCATCCCTTGGACATTGTTATTGACGATGAAACACAGAAATTGCATCGGAATTAAATACACAAGGCACAATGCCAACTTAAGTACAAGAAGACTGACTCTTCTAACTGTCTATGTTTTGAACCTTTCCTGTGAGTCCAGTTTTAGATTCCGATGCTTTACTTCAGGTGTACTGTATCTCTTGGACCTTCTTATTGACGATGAAACACAGAAATTTCATCGAAATTAAATACAAAAGGCACAATGCCGACTTAAGTACCAGGGGACTGACTCTTCTTACATTCTATGAATCGACCATTTCCTCTGTGACCAGTTTTAGATATCGATGCCTCACTTCAGGTTTACTGTTCCCTTGGACCTTCTTATTGACGATGAAACACAGAAATTGCATCGGAATTAAATACAAAAGGCACAATGTCGACATAACTACAAGAAGACTGACTCTTCTTACTGCCTATGTTTTGATCCTTTCCTGTGAGACCAGTTTCAGATTCCGATACTTCACTTCAGGTGTACTGTATCCCTTGGACCTTCTTAGAGACGACGAAACACAGAAATTGCATGGGAAATAAATACAAAAGGCACAATGACGACTTATGTACAAGAAGACTGACTCCTCTTCCTGTCTATGTTTTGAACCTTTCCTGTGCGACCAGTTTTAGATTCCAATGCTCCACTTCAGGTTTACTGTATCCCTTGGACCTTCTTATTGACGACGAAAGACAGAGATTGCATCGGAATTAAATGCAAAAGGCACAATGCCGACTTACGTACAAGAAGACTGACTCTTGTACTGTCTATGTTTTGACCTTTCCTGTGAGACCAGTTTATATTCCGATGCTTCACTACAGGTTTACTGTACCTCTTGGACCTTCTTATTGACGTTGAAACACAGAAATTGCACCGGAACTAAATACAAAAGGCACAATGCCGACTTATGTACAAGAAGACTGACTCTACTTACTGTCTATAATTTGAACCTTTCCTGTGAGACCAGTTTTAGATTCCGATGCTTCACGTCAGGTTTACTGCATCCCTTGGACATTCTTATTGATGGTGAAACACAGAAATTGCATCGGAATTAAATACACAAGGCACAATGCCAACTTAAGTACAAGAAGACTGACTCTTCTTACTGTCTATGATTTGAACCTTTCCTGTGAGTGCAGTTTTAGATTCCGATGCTTCACTTCAGGTTTACTGTAACTCTTGGACCTTCTTATTGACGATAAAACACACAAATTGCATCGAAATTAAATACAAAAGGCACAATGCCGAATTAAGTACCAGAGGACTGACTCTTCTTACATTCTATGAATCGACCATTTCCTCTGTGACCAGTTTTAGATATCGATGCCTCACTTCAGGTTTACTGTTCCCCTGGACCTTCTTATTGACGATGAAACACAGAAATTGCATCGGAATTAAATACAAAAGGCACAATGTCGACCTAACTACAAGAAGACTGACTCTTCTTACTGTCTATGTTTTGAAGCTTTCCAGTAAGACCAGTTTCAGATTACGATGCTTCACTTCAGGTTCACTGTATCCCTTGGACCTTATTAGTGACGACGAAACACAGAAATTGCATCGGAATGAAATACAAAAGGCACAATGCCGATTTAAGTACAAGAAGACAAACTCTTCTTCCTGTCTATGTTTAGAACCTTTCCTGTGAGACCAGTTTTCGATTCCGATGCGTCACTTCAGGTTTACTGTATCCCTCGGACCTTCTTGTTGACGATGACACACAGAAATTGCATCGGAATTAAATGCAAAGGCACAATGCCGACTTAAGTGCAAGAATTCTGACACGTATACTGTCTACGTTTTGACCTTCCCTGTGAGACCAGTTTAGATTCCGATACTTCACTACAGGTTTACTGTATCCCTTGCACCTTCTTATTGACGATGAAACACAGAAATTGCATCGGAATTAAATACAAAAGGCACAATGCCGACTTAAGTACAAGAAGACTTACTCCTCCTACATTCTATGATTTGCGCCTTTCCTGTGAGACCAGTTTTAGATATCGATGCATCAGGTTTACTGTATCCCTTGGACCTTCTTACTGACAATGAAACACAGAAATTAGATTAGAATTAAATACAAAAGGCACAATGATGCCTTAAGTACAAGAAGACTGACTCTTTTTACAGTCTAAGTTTGGAACTTTTCCTGTGAGACCAGTTTCAGATTCCGGTGCTTCACTTCAGATTTACTGTATACTTGGACCTTCTTATTGACGATGAAACACAGAAATTGCATCGGAATTAAATACAAAAAGCACAATGCCGACATTAGTACAAGAAGACTTACTCCTCCTACATTCTATGATTTGCGCCTTTCCTGTGAGACCAGTTTTGGATATCGATGCATCAGGTTTACTGTATCCCTTGGATCTTCTTATTGACGATGAAACACAGAAATTGCATCGGAATTAAAAGCAAAGGCACAATGCCGACTTAAGTGCAAGAAGACTGACACTTGTACTGTCTATGTTTTGACCTTCCCTCTGAGACCAGTTTAGATTCCGATGCTTCACTACAGGTTTACTGTATCCCTTGGACCTTATTAGTGACGTCGATACACAGAAATTTCATCGGAATGAAATACATAAGGCACAATGCCGACTTAAGTGCAAGAAGACTGACACTTGTACTGTCTATGTTTTGACCTTCCCTGTGAGACCAGTTTAGATTCCGATGCTTCACTACAGGTTTACTGTATCCCTTGGACCTTCTTATTGACGATGAAACACAGAAATTTCATCGGAATTAAATGCAAAGGCACAATGCCGACTTAAGTGCAAGAAGACTGACACTTGTACTGTCTATGTTTTGACCCTCCCTGTGAGACCAGTTTAGATTTCGATGCTTCACTACAGGTTTACTGTATCCCTTGGACATTCTTATTGGCGATGAAACACAGAAATTGCATCGGAACTAAATACAAAAAGCACAATGCCGACTTAAGTACAACAAGACTTACTCCTTCTATATTCTATGATTTGCGCCTTTCCTGTGAGACCAGTTTTAGATTTCGATGCATCAGTTTTACTGTATCCCTTGGACCTTCTTACTGACAATGAAACACAGAAATTGCATCAGAATTAAATACAGCAGGCACAATGTTGACTTAACTACAAGAAGACTGACTCTTCTTACAATCTATGTTTTGAACATTTCCTGTGAGACCAGTTTCAGATTCCGGTGCTTCACTTCAGGTTTACTGTATCATTGGACCTTCTTAGTGACGACGAAACACAGAAATTGCATCGGAATTAAATACAAAAGGCACAATGACGACTTAAGTACAAGAAGACTGACTCCTCTTCCTGTCTATGTTTGAACCTTTCCTGTGAGACCAGTTTTAGATTCCGATGCTTCACTTCAGGTTTACTGTATCCCTTGGGCTTTCTTATTGACGACGAAGGACAGAAATTCCATTGGAACTAAATTTAAAAGTCACAATGCAGACTTAAGTACAAGAAGACTCACTCTTGTACTGTCTATGTTTTGACCTTTCCTGTGAGACCAGTTTGGATTCCGATGCTTCACTAATGTTTTACTGTATCTCTTGGACCTTCTTATTGACGATGAAACACAGAAATTGCATCGGAACTAAATACAAAAGGCACAATGCCAACTTATGTACAAGAAGACTGACTCTTCTTACTGTTTATGATTTGAACCTTTCCTGTGACACCAGTTTTAGATTCCGATGCTTCACTTCAGGTTTACTGTATCCCATGGACCTTCTTATTGGCGATGAACACAGAAATTGCATCGGAATTAAATACATAAGGCACGATGCCGACTTAAGTACAAGAAGACTGACTCTTCTTACTGTCTATGTTTTGAACCTTTCCTGTGAGACCAGTTTCAGATTCCGATGCTTCACTTCAGGTTTACTGTATCCCTTGGACCTTATTAGTGACGACGAAACACAGAAATTGCATCGGAATGAAATACAAAAGGCACAATGCCGATTTAAGTACAAGAAGACAGACTCTTCTTCCTGTCTATGTTTTGAACCTTTCCTGTGAGACCAGTTTTAGATTCCGAAGCTTCACTTCAGGTTTACTGTATCCCTTGGACCATCTTATTGACGATGAAACACAGAAATTGCATCGTAATTAAATGCAAAGGCACAATGCCGACTTAAGTGCAAGAAGAATGACACTTGTACTGTCTATGTTTTGACTTTCCCTGTGAGAACAGTTTAGATTCCGATGCTTCACTAAAGGTTTACTGTATCCCTTGGACCTTCTTATTGACGATGAAACACAGAAATTGCATCGGAATTAAATACAAAAAGCACAATACCGACTTATGTACAAGAAGACTTACTCCTCCTACATTCTATGATTTGCGCCTTTCCTGTGAGACCAATTTAGATATCGATGCATCAGGTTTACTGTATCCCTTGGACCTTCTTACTGACAATGAAACACAGAAATTGCATCAGAATTAAATACAAAAGGCACAATGTTGACTTAACTACAAGAAGACTGACTCTTCTTACAGTCTACGGTTTGAACTTTTCCTGTGAGACCAGTTTCAGATTCCGGTGCTTCACTTCAGGTTTACTGTATACTTGGACCTTCTTATTGACGATGAAACACAGAAATTGCATCGGAATTAAATACAAAAAGCACAATGCCGACTTAAGTACAAGAAGACTTACTCCTCCTACATTCTATGATTTGCGCCTTTCCTGTGAGACCAGTTTTAGATATCGATGCATCAGGTTTACTGTATCCCTTGGACCTACTTATTGCCAATGAAACACAGAAATTAGATGAGAATTAAATACAAAAGGCACAATGTTGACTTAACTACAAGAAGACTGACTCTTCTTACAGTCTATGTTTTGAACTTTTCCTGTGAGACCAGTTTCAGATTCCGGTGCTTCACTTTAGGTTTACTGTAACCTTGGACCTTCTTATTGACGATGAAACACAGAAATTGCATCGGAATTAAATACAAAAAGTACAATGCCGACTTAAGTACAAGAAGACTTACTCCTCCTACATTCTATGATTTTCGCCTTTCCTGTGAGACCAGTTTTAGATATCGATGCATCAGGTTTACTGTATCCCTTGGATCTTCTTATTGACGATGAAACACAGAAATTGCATCGGAATTAAATGCAAAGGCACAATGCCGACGTAAGTGCAAGAAGACTGACACTTGTACTGTCTATGTTTTGACCTTCCCTGTGAGACCAGTTTAGATTCCGATGCTTCACTACAGGTTTACTGTATCCCTTGGACCTTCTTATTGACGATGAAACACAGAAATTGCATCGGAACTAAATACAAAAGACGCAATGCCAAATTATGTACAAGCAGACTGACTCTTCTTACTGTCTATGCTTTGAACCTTTCCAGTTAGTCCAGTTTTAGATTCCGATGCTTTACTTCAGTTGTACTGTATCTCTTGGACCTTCTTATTGACGATGAAACACAGAAATCGCATCGAAATTAAATACAAAAGGCGCAATGACGACTTAAGTACCAGGGGACTGACTCTTCTTACATTCTATGAATCGACCATTTCCTCTGTGACCAGTTTTAGATATCGATGCCTCACTTCAGGTTTACTGTTCCCTTGGACCTTCTTATTGACGATGAAACACAGAAATTGCATCGGAATTAAATACAAAAGACACAATGTCGACATACCTACAAGAAGACTGACTCTTCTTACTGTCTATGTTTTGAACCTTTCCTGTGAGACCAGTTTCAGATTCCGATACTTCACTTCAGGTTTACTGTATCCCTTGGACCTTATTAGTGACAACGAAACACAGAAATTGCATCGGAATGAAATACAAAAGACACAATGTCGATTTAAGTACAAAAAGACAGACTCTTCTTCCTGTCTATGTTTTGAAGCTTTCTTGTGAGACCAGTTTTAGCTTCCGATGCTTCACTTCAGGTTTACTGTATCCCTTGGACCTTCTTATTGACGATGAAACACAGAAATTGCATCGGAATTAAATGCAAAGGCACAATGCCGACTTAAGTGCAAGTAGACTGACACTTGTACTGTCTATGTTTTGACCTTCCCTGTGAGACCAGTTTAGATATCGATGCTTCACTACAGATTTACTGTATCCCTTGGACCTTCTTATTGGCGATGAAACACAGAAATTGCATCGGAATTAAATACATAAGGCACGATGCCGACTTAAGTACAAGAAGACTGACTCTTCTTACTGTCTATGTTTTGAACCTTTCCTGTGAGACCAGTTTCAGATTCCGATGCTTCACTTCAGGTTTACTGTATCCCTTGGACCTTATTAGTGACGACGAAACACAGAAATTGCATCGGAATGAAATACAAAAGGCACAATGCCGATTTAAGTACAAGAATACAGACTCTTCTTCCTGTCTATGTTTTGAACCTTTCCTGTGAGACCAGTTTTAGATTCCGAAGCTTCACTTCAGGTTTACTGTATCCCTTGGACCATCTTATTGACGATGAAACACAGAAATTGCATCGTAATTAAATGCAAAGGCACAATGCCGACTTAAGTGCAAGAAGAATGACACTTGTACTGTCTATGTTTTGACCTTCCCTGTGAGAACAGTTTAGATTCCGATGCTTCACTGAAGGTTTACTGTATCCCTTGGACCTTCTTATTGACGATGAAACACAGAAATTGCATCGGAATTAAATACAAAAAGCACAATACCGACTTATGTACAAGAAGACTTACTCCTCCTACATTCTATGATTTGCGCCTTTCCTGTGAGACCAATTTAGATATCGATGCATCAGGTTTACTGTATCCCTTGGACCTTCTTACTGACAATGAAACACAGAAATTGCATCAGAATTAAATACAAAAGGCACAATGTTGACTTAACTACAAGAAGACTGACTCTTCTTACAGTCTACGGTTTGAACTTTTCCTGTGAGACCAGTTTCAGATTCCGGTGCTTCCCTTCAGGTTTACTGTATACTTGGACCTTCTTATTGACGATGAAACACAGAAATTGCATCGGAATTAAATACAAAAAGCACAATGCCGACTTAAGTACAAGAAGACTTACTCCTCCTACATTCTATGATTTGCGCCTTTCCTGTGAGACCAGTTTTAGATATCGATGCATCAGGTTTACTGAATCCCTTGGACCTACTTATTGCCAATGAAACACAGAAATTAGATGAGAATTAAATACAAAAGGCACAATGTTGACTTAACTACAAGAAGACTGACTCTTCTTACAGTCTATGTTTTGAACTTTTCCTGTGAGACCAGTTTCAGATTCCGGTGCTTCACTTTAGGTTTACTGTATCCTTGGACCTTCTTATTGACGATGAAACACAGAAATTGCATCGGAATTAAATACAAAAAGCACAATGCCGACTTAAGTACAAGAAGAATTACTCCTCCTACATTCTATGATTTTCGCCTTTCCTGTGAGACCAGTTTTAGATATCGATGCATCAGGTTTACTGTATCCCTTGGATCTTCTTATTGACGATGAAACACAGAAATTGCATCGGAATTAAATGCAAAGGCACAATGCCGACGTAAGTGCAAGAAGACTGACACTTGTACTGTCTATGTTTTGACCTTCCCTGTGAGACCAGTTTAGATTCCGATGCTTCACTACAGGTTTACTGTATCCCTTGGACCTTCTTATTGACGATGAAACACAGAAATTGCATCGGAACTAAAACAAAAGACACAATGCCAAATTATGTACAAGCAGACTGACTATTCTTACTGTCTATGCTTTGAACCTTTCCTGTTAGTCCAGTTTTAGATTCCGATGCTTTACTTCAGTTGTACTGTATCTCTTGGACCTTCTTATTGACGATGAAACACAGAAATCGCATCGAAATTAAATACAAAAGGCGCAATGACGACTTAAGTACCAGGGGACTGACTCTTCTTACATTCTATGAATCGACCATTTCCTCTGTGACCAGTTTCAGATATCGATGCCTCACTTCAGGTTTACTGTTCCCTTGGACCTTCTTATTGACGATGAAACACAGAAATTGCATCGGAATTAAATACAAAAGGCACAATGTCGACATAACTACAAGAAGACTGACTCTTCTTACTGTCTATGCTTTGAACCTTTCCTGTGAGACCAGTTTCAGATTCCGATACTTCACTTCAGGTTTACTGTATCCCTTGGACCTTATTAGTGACAACGAAACACAGAAATTGCATCGGAATGAAATACAAAAGACACAATGTCGATTTAAGTACAAAAAGACAGACTCTTCTTCCTGTCTATGTTTTGAAGCTTTCTTGTGAGACCAGTTTTAGCTTCCGATGCTTCACTTCAGGTTTATTGTATCCCTTGGACCTTCTTATTGACGATGAAACACAGAAATTGCATCGGAATTAAATGCAAAGGCACAATGCCGACTTAAGTGCAAGTAGACTGACACTTGTACTGTCTATGTTTTGACCTTCCCTGTGAGACCAGTTTAGATATCGATGCTTCACTACAGATTTACTGTATCCCTTGGACCTTCTTATTGGCGATGAAACACAGAAATTGCATCGGAATTAAATACATAAGGCACGATGCCGACTTAAGTACAAGAAGACTGACTCTTCTTACTGTCTATGTTTTGAACCTTTCCTGTGAGACCAGTTTCAGATTCCGATGCTTCACTTCAGGTTTACTGTATCCCTTGGACCTTATTAGTGACGACGAAACACAGAAATTGCATCGGAATGAAATACAAAAGGCACAATGCCGATTTAAGTACAAGAAGACAGACTCTTCTTCCTGTCTATGTTTTGAACCTTTCCTGTGAGACCAGTTTTAGATTCCGAAGCTTCACTTCAGGTTTACTGTATCCCTTGGACCATCTTATTGACGATGAAACACAGAAATTGCATCGTAATTAAATGCAAAGGCACAATGCCGACTTAAGTGCAAGAAGAATGACACTTGTACTGTCTATGTTTTGACCTTCCCTGTGAGAACAGTTTAGATTCCGATGCTTCACTGAAGGTTTACTGTATCCCTTGGACCTTCTTATTGACGATGAAACACAGAAATTGCATCGGAATTAAATACAAAAAGCACAATACCGACTTATGTACAAGAAGACTTACTCCTCCTACATTCTATGATTTGCGCCTTTCCTGTGAGACCAATTTAGATATCGATGCATCAGGTTTACTGTATCCCTTGGACCTTCTTACTGACAATGAAACACAGAAATTGCATCAGAATTAAATACAAAAGGCACAATGTTGACTTAACTACAAGAAGACTGACTCTTCTTACAGTCTACGGTTTGAACTTTTCCTGTGAGACCAGTTTCAGATTCCGGTGCTTCCCTTCAGGTTTACTGTATACTTGGACCTTCTTATTGACGATGAAACACAGAAATTGCATCGGAATTAAATACAAAAAGCACAATGCCGACTTAAGTACAAGAAGACTTACTCCTCCTACATTCTATGATTTGCGCCTTTCCTGTGAGACCAGTTTTAGATATCGATGCATCAGGTTTACTGTATCCCTTGGACCTACTTATTGCCAATGAAACACAGAAATTAGATGAGAATTAAATACAAAAGGCACAATGTTGACTTAACTACAAGAAGACTGACTCTTCTTACAGTCTATGTTTTGAACTTTTCCTGTGAGACCAGTTTCAGATTCCGGTGCTTCACTTTAGGTTTACTGTATCCTTGGACCTTCTTATTGACGATGAAACACAGAAACTGCATCGGAATTAAATACAAAAAGCACAATGCCGACTTAAGTACAAGAAGAATTACTCCTCCTACATTCTATGATTTTCGCCTTTCCTGTAAGACCAGTTTTAGATATCGATGCATCAGGTTTACTGTATCCCTTGGATCTTCTTATTGACGATGAAACACAGAAATTGCATCGGAATTAAATGCAAAGGCACAATGCCGACGTAAGTGCAAGAAGACTGACACTTGTACTGTCTATGTTTTGACCTTCCCTGTGAGACCAGTTTAGATTCCGATGCTTCACTACAGGTTTACTGTATCCCTTGGACCTTCTTATTGACGATGAAACACAGAAATTGCATCGGAACTAAAACAAAAGACACAATGCCAAATTATGTACAAGCAGACTGACTCTTCTTACTGTCTATGCTTTGAACCTTTCCTGTTAGTCCAGTTTTAGATTCCGATGCTTTACTTCAGTTGTACTGTATCTCTTGGACCTTCTTATTGACGATGAAACACAGAAATCGCATCGAAATTAAATACAAAAGGCGCAATGACGACTTAAGTACCAGGGGACTGACTCTTCTTACATTCTATGAATCGACCATTTCCTCTGTGACCAGTTTCAGATATCGATGCCTCACTTCAGGTTTACTGTTCCCTTGGACCTTCTTATTGACGATGAAACACAGAAATTGCATCGGAATTAAATACAAAAGGCACAATGTCGACATAACTACAAGAAGACTGACTCTTCTTACTGTCTATGCTTTGAACCTTTCCTGTGAGACCAGTTTCAGATTCCGATACTTCATTTCAGGTTTACTGTATCCCTTGGACCTTATTAGTGACAACGAAACACAGAAATTGCATCGGAATGAAATACAAAAGACACAATGTCGATTTAAGTACAAAAAGACAGACTCTTCTCCCTGTCTATGTTTTGAAGCTTTCTTGTGAGACCAGTTTTAGCTTCCGATGCTTCACTTCAGGTTTACTGTATCCCTTGGACCTTCTTATTGACGATGAAACACAGAAATTGCATCGGAATTAAATGCAAAGGCACAATGCCGACTTAAGTGCAAGTAGACTGACACTTGTACTGTCTATGTTTTGACCTTCCCTGTGAGACCAGTTTAGATATCGATGCTTCACTACAGATTTACTGTATCCCTTGGACCTTCTTATTGGCGATGAAACACAGAAATTGCATCGGAATTAAATACAAAAGCACAATGCCGACTTAAGTACAAGAAGACTTACTCCTCCTACATTCTATGATTTGCGCCTTTCCTGTGAGACCAGTTTTAGATATCGATGCATCAGTTTTACTGTATCCCTTGGACCTTCTTACTGACAATGAAACACAGAAATTGCATCAGATTCAAATACAAAAGGCACAATGTTGACTTCACTACAAGAAGACTGACTCTTCTTACAGTCTATGTTTTGAACTTTTCCTGTGAGACCAGTTTCAGATTCCGGTGCTTCACTTCAGGTTTACTGTATCACTGGACCTTCTTAGTGACGACGAAACACGGAAATTGCATCGGAATTAAATACAAAAGGCACAATGACGACTTAAGTACAAGAAGACTGACTCCTCTTCCTGTCTATGTTTGAACCTTTCCTGTGAGACCAGTTTTAGATTCCGATGCTTCCCTTCACGTTTACTGTATCCCTTGGACCTTATTAGTGACGACGAAACAAAGAAATTGCATCGGAATCAAATACAACAGGCACAATGCCGATTTAAGTACAAGAAGACATACTCTTCGTCCTGTCTATGTTTTGAACCTTTCCTGTGAGACCAGTTTTAGATTCCGATGCTTCACTTCAGGTTTACTATATCTCTTGGACCATCTTATTGACGATGAAACACAGAAATTGCATCGGAACTAAATACAAAAGGCACAATGCCAACTTATGTACAAGAAGACTGACTCTTCCTACTGTTTATTATTTGAACCTTTCCTGTGACACCAGTTTTAGATTCCGATGCTTCACTTCAGGTTTACTGTATCCCATGGACCTTCTTATTGGCGATGAAACACAGAAATTGCATCGGAATTAAATACATAAGGCACGATGCCGACTTAAGTACAAGAAGACTGACTCCTCTTACTGTCTATGTTTTGAACCTTTCCTGTGAGTCCAGTTTCAGATTCCGATGCTTCACTTCGGGTTTACTGTATCCCTTGGACCTAATTAGTGACGACGAAACACAGATATTGCATCGGAATGAAATACAACAGGCACAATGCCGATTTAAGTACAAGAAGACATACTCTTCTTCCTGTCTATGTTTTGAACCTTTCCTGTGAGACCAGTTTTAGATTCCGATGCTTCACTTCAGGTTTACTATACCTCTTGGACCATCTTATTGACGATGAAACACAGAAATTGCATCGGAACTAAATACTCAGTTCACAATGCCAACTTAAGTACAAGAAGACTGACTCTTCTTACTGTCTATGTTTAGAACCTTTCCTGTGAGTCCAGTTTTAGATTACGATGCTTCACTTCAGGTTTACTGTATCTCTTGGACCTTCTTACTGACAATGAAACACAGAAATTGCATCAGAATTAAATACAAAAGGCACAATGTTGACTTAACTACAAGAAGACTGACTCTTCTTACAGTCTATGTTTTGAACTTTTCCTGTGAGACTAGTTTCAGATTCCGGTGCTTCACTTCAGGTTTACTGTATCCTTGGACCTTCTTATTGACGATGAAACACAGAAATTGCATCGGAATTAAATACAAAAAGCACAATGCCGACATAAGTACAAGAAGACTTACTCCTCCTACATTCTATGATTTGCGCCTTTCCTGTGAGACCAGTTTTAGATATCGATGCATCAGGTTTACTGTATCCCTTGGATCTTCTTATTGACGATGAAACACAGAAATTGCATCGGAATTAAATGCAAAGGCACAATGCCCACTTAAGTGCAAGAAGACTGACACTTGTACTGTTTATGTTTTGACCTTCCCTGTGAGACCAGTTTAGATTCCGATGCTTCACTACAGGTTTACTGTATACCTTGGACCTTCTTATTGACGATGAAACACAGAAATTGCATCAGAACTAAATACAAAAGGCACAATGTCAACTTATGTACAAGTAGACTGACTCTTCTTACTGTCTATGATATGAACCTTTCCTGTGAGACCAGTTTTAGATTCCGATGCTTCACTTCAGGTTTACTGTATCCCTTGGACCTTCTTATTTGCGATGAAACACAGAAATTGCATCGGAATTAAATACATAAGGCTCGATGCCGACTTAAGTACAAGTAGACTGACTCTTCTTACTGTCTATGATTTGACCTTTCCTGTGAGACCAGTTTTAGATTCCGATGCTTCACTTCAGGTTTACTGCTTCCCTTGGACATTCTTATTGACGATGAAACACAGAAATTGCATCGGCATTAAATACACAAGGCACAATACCAACTTAAGTACAAGAAGACTGACTCTTCTTACTGTCTATGTTTTGAACCTTTCCTGTGAGTCCAGTTTTAGATTCCGATGCTTTACTTCAGGTGTACTGTATCTCTTGGACCTTCTTATTGACGATGAAACACAGAAATTGCATCGGAATTAAATACAAAAGGCACAATGCCGACTTAAGTACCAGAGGACTGACTCTTCTTAAATTCTATGAATTGACCATTTCCTCTGTGACCAGTTTTAGATATCGATGCCTCACTTCAGGTTTACTGTTCCCTTGGACCTTCTTATTGACGATGAAACACAGAAATTGCATCGGAATTAAATACAAAAGGCACAATGTCGACTTAACTACAAGAAGACTGACTCTTCTTACTGTCTATATTTTGAACCTTTCCTGGTATACCAGTTTTAGATTCCGATGCTTCACTTCAGGTTTACTGCATCCCTTGGACCTTCTTATTGACGATGAAACACTGAAATTGCATCGGAATTAAATAAAAGAATCACAATGCCGACATAAGTACAAGAGGACTAATTCTTCTTTCATTCTATTTTTTGAACCTTTCCTGTGAGACCAATTTTATTTTCCGATTCTTCACTTCAGGTTTACTGTATCCCTTGGACCTTCATATTGACGATGAAACACAATAATTGCATCGGAATTAAATATAAAAGGCACAATGCCCATTAAGTACAAGAGGACCGACTTTTATTACATTCTATGATTTAAACCTTTCCTGTGAGACCAGCTTAAGATTCCGATGCTTCACTTCAGATTTACTGTATGCCTTGGGCCTTCTTTTTGACGATGGAACACAGATATAGCATCGGAATTGATGTGTCGGCAGCTGGGCCAACACCTTGTAGTTCGAGGTGGCTGTAAATGCACGCTAGACTAACGCAGACGGGCGTGAAGTACTGGAACAGGCTACGTAATTAATGCTATGAAGAAAAGTACGTAGCTGGATTAATACTTATCTTTAATCAATCATTGTGGTACATCGCTCTTGACTATACACAGGAGACTTTAATTACTATCACTGTAAGGCTAATGGCCCCTTGCTAGTTCGTAGCCATTAACTTAGCTGAAGGCTATTCTGTCTCTCGGCTAATGAGAGAGAAAGGCTTCGTACATCTAGTCGCTAGCTAGGTCGTCCGTACAACTGGGGCGAGTGCTTGTTCGTATCACGAGACCTGCCTTGTGGTGGCGCTAGGTCTGCGATTACACAGTGGCGACACGTGGGTCCGACATGTACTAAATGGACCGCGGCCGATTTAATCTACCACCTAGCAAGTGTGGTGTCTGGCGGTGACACCACAGGAATTAAATACAAAAGACACAATGCCGACTTAAGTACAAGAGGATGTCTCTTCCTACAGTCTATGATTTGAACCTTTCCTGTGAGACCAGTCTTAGATTCCGATTCTTCACTTCAGGTTTACCGTATCCCTTTGACTTTCATATTGACGATGAAACACAGAGATTGCATCGGAATTAAATACAAAAGGCATAATGCCGACTTAAGTACAAGAAAACATAATCTTTTTACATTCTATGATTGGAACCTTTCCTGTGAGACAAGTCTTGGATTCCGAAGGTTCACTTTAGGTTTACTGTATACCTTGGACATTCCTATTGACGATGAAACACAGAAATTGCATCAGAATTAAATATAAAAGGCACAATGCCGACGTAAGTACAAGAAGACTGACTCTTTTTTCTGTCTACGTTTTGAACCTTTCCTGGGATACCTGTTTTAGATTCCGATGCTTCACTTCAGGTTTACTGTATACCATGGACCTTCTTATTGACAATGAAACACAGAAATTGCATCGGAATTAAATACAAAAGGCACAATGTTGACTTAACTACAACAAGACTGACTCTTCTTACTGTCTCTGCTTTGAACCTTTCCTGTGAGACCAGTTTCAGATTCCGATGCTTCACTTCATGTTTACTGTATCCCTTAAACCTTTTTATTGACAATGAAACACAGAAATTGCATCGGAATTAAATACAAAAGGCACAATGTTGACATAATACAAGAAGATTGACTCTTCTTACAGTCTATGCTTTGAACTTTACCTGTGAGACCAGTTTCAGATTCCGGTGCTTCACTTCAGGTTTACTGTATCCTTGGACCTTCTTAGTGACGACGAAACACAGAAATTGCATCGGAATTAAATACAAAAAGCACAATGACGACTTAAGTACAAGAAGACTGACTCCTCTTCCTGTCTATGTTTTGAACCTTTGCTGTGAGACCAGTTTTAGCTTCTGATACTTCTCTTCAGGTTTACTGTATCCCTTGGACCCTCTTATTGACGATCAAAGACAGAAATAGCATCGGAATTAAATGCAAAAGTCACAATGCCGACTTAAGTACAAGAAGACTGACTCTTGTACTGTCAATGTTTTGACCTTTCCTGTGAGACCAGTTTAGATTCCGATGCTTCACTACAGGTTAACTGTATCTCTTGGACCTTCTTATTGACGATGAAACACAGAAATTGCATCGGAACTAAAAACAAAAGGCTCAATGCCGACTTATGTACAAGAAGACTGACTCTACTCACTGTCTAGGATTTGAACCTTTCCTGTGAGACCAGTTTTAGATTCCGATGCTTCACTTCAGGTTTACTGTATCCCTTGGACCTTCTTATTGGCGATGAAACACAGAAATTGCATCGGAATGAAATACATAAGGCACGATGCCGACTTCAGTACAAGAAGACTGACTCTTCTTACTGTCTATGATTTGAACGTGCATCCCTTGGACATTCCTATTGACGATGAAACACAGAAATTGCATCAGAATTAAATATAAAAGGCACAATGCCAACGTAAGTACAAGAAGACTTACTCTTTTTACTGTCTACGTTTGGACTTTTCCTGGGATACCTGTTTTACATATGATGCTCGCTTCCGGTTTACTGTATCACTAGGATCTTCTTATTGACGATGAAACACAGAAATTGCATCAGAATTAAATACAAAAATCAAATTGCCGACTTAAGTACAAGAGGACTGACTCTTTTTACATTCTATTATTTGAATCTTTCCCGTGAGACCTGTTTTAGATTCCGATGCTTCACTTCAGGTTTACTGTATACCTTGGAACTTCTTGTGACAATGAAACACAGAAATTGCATCGGAATTAAATACAAAAGGCACAATGTCGACTTAACTACAAGAAGACTGACTCTTCTTACTGTCTATGTTTTGAACCATTCCTGTGAGACCAATTTCAGATTCCGATGCTTCACTTCAGGTTTACTGTATCACTTGGACCTAATTAGTGACGACGAAACACAGAAATTGCATCGGAATGAAATACAAAAGACACAATCCCGACTTAAGTACAAGAAGACTGACTCTTCTTCCTGTCTATGTTTTGAACCTTTCCTGTGAGACCAGTTTAAGATTCCGATGCTTCACTTCAGGTTTACTGTATCCCTTGGACCTTCCTATTGACGATGAAACACAGAAATTGCATCGGAATTAAATGCAAAAGGCACAATGCCGATTTAAGTGCAAGAAGACTGACTCTTGTACTGTCTATGTTTTGACCTTCCCTGTGAGACCAGTTTAGATTCCGATGCTTCACTACAGGTTTACTGTATCCCTTGGACCTTCTTATTGACGATGAAATACATAAATTGCATTGGAATTAAATGCAAAAGGCACAATGCCGACTTAAGTACCAGAAGACTGACTCTCCTTCCTGTCTATGTTTTGAACCTTTCCTCTGAGACCAGTTTTAGATTCCGATGGTGCACTTCAGGTTTACTGTATCCCATTGACCTTCTTATTGAAGATGAAATACAGAAATTGCATCGGAATTAAATACAAAAGGCACAATGCCGACTTAAGTGCAAGAAGACTGACTCTCCTTCCTGTCTAAGTTTTGAACCTTTCCTGTGAGACCAGTTTTAGATTCCGATGCTTCACTTCAGGTTTACTATATCCCTTGGACCTTCATATTGACGATGAAAGACAGGAATTGCATCGGAATTAAATGCAAAGCACAATGCCGACTTAAGTACAAGAAGACTGACTCTTGTACTGTCTATGTTTTGACCTTTCCTGTGATACCAGTTTAGATTCCGATGCTTCACTACAGGTTTACTGTATCTCTTGGACCTTCTTATTGACGATGAAACACAGAAATTGCATCGGAACTAAATACGAAAGGCACAATGCCGACTTATGTACAAGAAGACAGACTCTTCTTAATGTCTATGATTTGAACCTTTCCTGTGAGACCAGTTTTAGATTCCGATGCTTCCCTTCAGGTTTACTGTATCCCTTGAACCTTCGTAGTGTCGACGAAACACAGAAATTGCATTGGAATTAAATACAAAAGGCACAATGCCGACTTAAGTACAAGAAGACTGACTCTTCTTACTGACTATATTTGAACCATTATTTTGTGACCAGTTTTAGATTCCGATGCTTCACTTCAGGTTTACTGTATCCATTGGACCTTCTTGTTGACGATGAAACACAGAAATTGCATCGGAATTAAATACAAAAGGCACATGGCCGACTTATGTACAGGAAGACTGACTATTCTTACTGTCTATGATTTGAACCTTTCCAGTGAGACCGGTTTTAGATTCCGCACTTGATTTCAGGTTTACTGTATCCCTTGTACCTTCTCATTAACGATGAAACACAGCTATTGCATCGGATTTAAATACAAAAGACACTATGCCAAGTTAAGTACAAGAAGACTGACTCTTCTTCCTGTCTATGTTTTCAACCTTTTCTGTGAGACCAGTTTTAGATTCTGATGCTTCACTTCAGGTTTACTGTATCCCTTGGACCTTCTTATTGACGATGAAACGCAAAAATTGCTTCGGAATAAAATACAAAATGTGCAATGCCGACTTAAGTACAAGAACACTGTGTCTTCTTCCTGTCTATGATTTGAACCTTTCCTGTGAGACCAGTTTTAGATTCCGATGCTTCACTTTCGGTTTATTGTATCCCTGGGATCTTCTTATTGACGATGAAACACAGAAATTGCATCGGAATTAAATACAAAAGGCAAAATGCCGACGTAAGTACAAATGGAATGTCTCTTCATACTGTGTATAATTTGAATCTTTCCTGTGAGACCAGTTTAAGATTCCGATCCTTCACTTCAGGTTTACTGTATCCCTTAGACCTACATATTGACGATGAAACACAAAAATTGCTTCGGAATAAAATACAAAATGCACAATACCGACATAAGTACCAGAGGACTCACTCTTCTTACATTCTATGATTTGAACCCATCCTGAGAGACCAGTTTAAGACCCCGGTGCTACACTTCAGGTTAAACTGTATCCCTTGGACCTTCATGTTGACGATGAAACTCAAAAATTGATTCGGAATTAAATACAAAAGCCACAATGCCAACTTAAGTACAAGAGGACTGACTCTTTATACATTCTATGTGTTGAATCTTTCCTGTGGGACCAGTTTTTTTTCCGATGCATCACTTCTGGTTTACTGTATCCCTCGGACCTTCTTCTTGACGATGAAACACAGAAATTGCATCGGAATTAAATACTGAATGCACAATGCCGACTTAAGTACAAGAAGACTGTCTCTTCTTACGTTCTATGATTTGAGCCGTTCCTATGATACCAGTTTTAATTATCTATGCTTCACTTCAGGTTTACTGTATCCCTTTAACCGTCTTATTGACGATAAAACACAGAAATAGCATCGGAATTAAATACAAAAGGCACAATGCCGATTTAGGTACAAGAAGACTGACTCTTCTAACTGTCTATGATTTGAACCTTTCCTGTGAGACCAGCTTTAGATTCCGATGCTTCACTTCTTTTTAACTGTATCCCTTGCACCTTCTTATTGACGATGAAACACAGAAATTCCATCGGAATTAATTACAAAAGGCAAAATGTCGACTTAACTACAAGATAACTGACTCTTCTTACTGACTATGTTTTGAACATTTCCTGTGAGACCAGTTTCAGATTCCGAAGCTTCACTTCAGGTTTACTGTATCCATTGGACCTTCTTATTGACGATGAAACACACAAATTGCATCAGAATTAAATACAAAAGGCACATGGCCGACTTATGTACCAGAAGACCGACTCTTCATACTGTCTATGATTTGAACATTTCCAGTAAGACCGGTTTTAGATTCCGTGCTTGACTTCAGGTTTACTGAATCCCTTGGGCCTTCTTATTTACGAAGAAACACAGAAATTGCATCGGAATTAAATACAGAATGCATAATGCCGACTTTAGTACAACAGGACTGACTCTTCTAATGATTTGAGCCTTTCCTGTGAGACCTATTGCAGATTCCGATGCTTCACTTCAGGTTTACTGTATCCCTTGGACCTTCTTATTGACGATGACCACAGAAATTGCATCGGAATTAAATACTAAAGGCACAATGCCGACTTAAGTACAAGAAGACTGACTCTTCTTACTGTCTATGTTTTGAACCTTTCCTGTGAGACCAGCTTTAGATTCCGATGCTTCACCTCAGGTTTTTTGTATCCCTTGGACATTCTTATTGACAATGAAACACAGAAATTGCATCGGAATTAAATACAAAAGGCACAATGCCGACATAAGTACAAGAAGACAGACTCTTTTTACTGTCTATATTTTGACCCCTTCCTGTGTGACCAATTTTAGTTTCCGATGCTTCACTTCAGGTTTAGTGTATCCGTTGGACCTTCTTATTGACGATGAAACACAGAAATTGCATCGGAATTAAATACAAAAGGCACAGTGCCGACTTAAGTACGAGAAGACTGACTCTTCTTCCTGTCTATGTTTTGAACCTTACTTGTGAGACCAGTTTCGGTTTCCGATGCTTCAGTTCAGCTTTACTGTATCCCTTAATGCTTCTTATTGTCGATGAAACACATAAAATTGCATCGGAATTAAATACAAAAGGCACAATGCCGACTTAAGTACATGAAGACTGACTCTTCTTACTGTATATGTTTTAAACCTTTATTGTGAGACCAGTTTTAGATTCCGATTCTTCACTACAGGTGTACTGTATCCCTTGGACCTTCTTATTAACGATGAAACACAGAAATTGCATGGGAATTAATTGCAAAAGGCACAACGCCGACTTAAGTACAAATAGACTCAGTTATCTTACAGTCTATGATTTGAAACTTTCCTTTGAGACCAGTTTTTGATTCCGATGTTTCACTTCAGGCTTACTGTATCCCTTGGACCTTCGTATTGACGATGATTCGCAGATATTACATCGGAATTAAATACAAAATTCACAATGCCGACTTAAGTACGAGAAGACTGACTCTTCTTCTTGTCTATGCTTTTGAACCTTTCCTGTGAGACCAGTTTTAGATTACGATGCTTCACTTCAGGTTTACTGTGTCCCTTGGACCTTCTTATTGTCGATAAATCACACAAATTGCATCGGCATTAAATACAAAAGCACAATGCCGACTTGAGTACAAGAATACTGACTCTTCTTACTGTCTATGTTTAGACCTTTCCTGTGAGACCAGTTTTTAGATTCAGATGCTTCACTTCAGGTTTACTGTATCCCTTGGACCTTCTTATTGACGATGAAACACAGAAATTGCATCGGAATTAAATACAAAATTCACAATGCCGACTTAAGTACGAGAAGACTGACTCTTCTTCCTGTCTATGTTTTGAACCTTTCCTGTGAGACCAGTTTTAGATTACGATGCTTCACTTCAGGTTTACTGTGTCCCTTGCACCTTCTTATTGTCGATAAATCACAGAAATTGCATCGGCATTATATACAAAAGCACAATGCCGACTTGAGTACAAGAATACTGACTCTTCTTACTGTCTATGTTTAGACCTTTCCTGTGAGACCAGTTTTAGATTCAGATGCTTCACTTCAGGTTTACTGTATCCCTTGGACCTTCTTATTGACGATGAAACACAGAAATTGCATCGGAATTAAATACAAATTTCACAATGCCGACTTAATTACGAGTAGACTGACTCTTCTTCCTGTCTATGTTTTGAACCTTTCCTGTGAGACCAGTTTTAGATTACGATGCTTCACTTCAGGTTTACTGTGTCCCTTGGACCTTCTTATTGTCGATAAATCACAGAAATTGCATCGGCATTAAATACAAAAGCACAATGCCGACTTGAGTACAAGAATACTGACACTTCTTACTGTCTATGTTTAGACCTTTCCTGTGAGACCAGTTTTAGATTCAGATGCTTCACTTCAGGTTTACTGTATCCCTTGGACCTTCTTATTGACGATGAAACACAGAAATTGCATCGGAATTAAATACAAAAGGCACAGTGCCGACTTAAGTACGAGAAGACTGACTCTTCTTCCTGTCTATTTTTTGAACCTTACTTGTGAGACCAGTTTCGGATTCCGATGCTTCAGTTCAGCTTTACTGTATCCCTTACACCTTCTTATTGTCGATGAAACACATAAAATTGCATCGGAATTAAATACAAAAGGCACAATGCCGACTTAAGTACAAGAAGACTGACTCTTCTTACTGTCTATGTTTTAAACCTTTATTGTGAGACCAGTTTTAGATTCCGCTTCTTCACTACAGGTGTTCTGTATCCCTTGGACCTTCTTATTAACGATGAAACACAGAAATTGCATGGTAATTAATTGCAAAAGGCACAACGCCGACTCAAGTACAAATAGACTCAGTTATCTTACAGTCTTTGATTTGAAACTTTACTTTGAGACCAGTTTTTGATTCCGATGTTTCACTTCAGGTTTACTGTATCCCTTGGACCTTCGTATTGACGATGATTCGCAGATATTACATCGGAATTAAATACAAAATTCACAATGCCGACTTAAGTACGAGAAGACTGACTCTTCTTCCTGTCTATGCATTTGAACCTTTCGTGTGAGACCAGTTTTAGATTACGATGCTTCACTTCAGGTTTACTGTATCCCTTGGACCATCTTATTGACGATGAAACACAGAAATTGCATCGGAATTAAATACAAAATTCACAATGCCGACTTAAGTACGAGAAGACTGACTCTTCTTCCTGTCTATGTTTTGAACCTTTCCTGTGAGACCAGTTTTAGATTACGATGCTTCACTTCAGGTTTACTGTGTCCCTTGGACCTTCTTGTTGTCGATAAATCACAGAAATTGCATCGGCATTAAATACAAAAGCACAATGCCGACTTGAGTACAAGAATACTGACTCTTCTTACTGTCTATGTTTAGACCTTTCCTGTGAGACCAGTTTTAGATTCAGATGCTTCACTTCAGGTTTACTGTATCCCTTGGACCTTCTTATTGACGATGAAACACAGAAATTGCATCGGAATTAAATACAAATTTCACAATGCCGACTTAAGTACGAGTAGACTGACTCTTCTTCCTGTCTATGTTTTGAACCATTCCTGTGAGACCAGTTCTAGATTCCGCGCTTGACTTCAGCTTTAGCGTATCCCTTGGAACTTCTTATTTACGATGAAAAACAGAAATTGCATCGGAATTAAATACAAAAGCACAATGCCGACTTAAGTACAAGAATACTGACTCTCCTTACTGTCTATGGTTTGAACTTTTCCCGTGTGACCAGTTTTAGATTCCGATGCTTCACGTCTGGTTTACTGTATACCTTGGACCTTCTTAATGACGATGAAACACAGCAATTGCATCGGAATAAAATACGGAAGGCACAATTCCGACTTAAGTACAAGAGGACTGACTCATCTTACATTCTATGATTTGCGCCTTTCCTGTGAGACCGGTGTTAGATATAGATGCTTCATTTCAGGTTTACTGTATCCCTACGACCTTCTTATTGACGATGAAATACTGAAATTGCAACGGAATTAAATACAAAAGGCACAATGCCGACTTAAGTACAAGAAGACTGACTCTTCTTACTGTCTATGTTTAAAACCTTTCCTGTGAGCCCAGTTTTAGATTCCGATGCTTCACTTCAGGTGTACTATATCCCTTGAAAATTCTTATTAACGATGAAACGCAGAGATTGCATAGGAATTAATTGCATAACGCACAATGCCGACTTAAGTACAAGTAGACTGACTTATCTTACTGTCAATGTTTTGAACCTTTCCTTTGAGACCAGTTTTTGATTCCGATGCTTCACTTCAGGTTTACTGTATCCCTTGGTCCTTCTTATTGACGATGAAACGCAGATATTACATCGGAATTAAATACAGAAGGCACAATGCCGACTTAAGTACAAGAAGACTGACTCTTCTTACTGTCTATGCTTTGGACCTTTCCTGTGTGACCAGTTTTACATTCCGATGCTTCACCTCAGGTTTTTTGTATCCGTTGGACATTCTTATTGACGATGAAATACAGAAATTGCATCGGAATTAAATACAAAAGTCACAATGCCTACTTAAGTACGAGAAGACTGACTCTTCTTACTGTCTATGTTTTGAACCTATGCTGTGAGACCAGTTTCGGATTCCGATGCTTCACTTCAGCTTTACTGTATCCCTTGAACCTTCTTATTGTCGATGAAACACAGAAATTGCATCGGAATTAAATACAAAAAGCACAATGCCGACTTAAGTACAAGAAGACAGACTCATCTTACTGTCTATGTTTAGACCTTTCCTGTGAGACCAGTATTAGATTCCGCGCTTGACTTCAGGTTTACTGTATCCCTTGGAACTTCTTATTTACGATGAAAAACAGAAATTGCATCGGAATTAAATACAAAAGGCACATTGCCGACTTAAGTACGAGAAGACTGACTCATCTTACTATCTATGTTGTGAACCTTTCCTTCGAGACCAGTTTTAGATTCCGATGCTTCACGTCAGGTTTACTGTATACCTTGGACCTTCTTAATGACGATGAAACACAGCAATTGCATCGGAATAAAATACCGAAGGCACAATGCCGACTCAAGTACAAGACGACTGACTCATCTTACATTCTATAATTTGTGCCTTTCCTATGAGACCAGTGTTAGATATCGATGCTTCACTTCAGGTTTACTGTATACCTACGACCTTCTTATTGACGATGAAATACTGAAATTGCAACGGAATTAACTACAAATGGCACAATGCCGACTTAAGTACAAGAAGACTGTCTCTTCTTCCTGTCTATGTTTTGTATCTTTCCTGTGAGACCGGTTTTGGATCTGATACTTCACTTCAGGTCTACTGTATCCTTTGGCCTTCTTATTGACGGTGATACACAGAAATTGCATCGGAATTAAATACAAAAGCACAATGCCGACATAAGTACAAGAAGACTGAGTCTTCTTACTGTCGATGTTTTGAACCTTTCCTGTGAGACCAGTTTTTGTTTCCGATGCTTCACTTCAGGTTTACTATATCTCTTGGACCTCTTTATTGACGATGAAATACAGAAATTTCATCGGAATTAAAAACAAAATGCACAATGCCGACGTAAGTACAAGAAGACTGACTCTTCTTACTGTCTATGCTTTGAACCTTTCTTGTGAAACCAGCTTTAGTGTCCGATGCTTCACCTCAGGTTTTTTGTATCCCTTGGACATTGTTATTGACGATGAAACACGGAAATTGCATCGGAATTAAATACAAAAGGCACAATGCCGACTTAAGTACAAGAAGACTGACTCTTCTTACTGTCTATGTTTTGTACCTTTCCTGTGAGACCAATTTTAGTTTCCGATGCTTCACATCAGGTTTACTCTATCCCTTGGACCTTCTTATTGACGACGAAACAGAGAAATTGCATCGGAATTAAATACAAAAAGCACATTGCCGACTTAAGTACGAGAAGACTGACTCTTCTTACTGTCTATGTTTTGAACCTTTGCTGTGAGACCAGTTTCGGATTCCGATGCTTCACTTCAGCTTTACTGTATCCCTTGAACCTTCTTATTGTCGATGAAACACAGAAATTGCATCGGAATTAAATACAAAAAGCACAATGCCGACTTAAGTACAAGAAGACAGACTCATCTTACTGTCTATGTTTAGACCTTTCCTGTGAGACCAGTATTAGATTCCGCGCTTGACTTCAGGTTTACTGTATCCCTTGGAACTTCTTATTTACGTTGAAAAACAGAAATTGCATCGGAATTAAATACAAAAGGCACATTGCCGACTTAAGTACGAGAGGACTGACTCATCTTACTATCTATGTTTTGAACCTTTCCTTCGAGACCAGTTTTAGATTCCGATGCTTCACGTCAGGTTTACTGTATTCCTTGGACCTTCTTAATGACGATGAAACACAGCAATTGCATCGGAATAAAATACCGAAGGCACAATGCCGACTCAAGTACAAGACGACTGACTCATCTTACATTCTATAATTTGTGCCTTTCCTATGAGACCAGTGTTAGATATCGATGCTTCACTTCAGGTTTACTGTATACCTGCGACCTTCTTATTGACGATGAAATACTGAAATTGCAACGGAATTAAATACAAATGGCACAATGCCGACTTAAGTACAAGAAGACTGTCTCTTCTTCCTGTCTATGTTTTGTATCTTTCCTGTGAGACCGGTTTTGGATCTGATACTTCACTTCAGGTCTACTGTATCCTTTGGCCTTCTTATTGACGGTGATACACAGAAATTGCATCGGAATTAAATACAAAAGCACAATGCCGACATAAGTACAAGAAGACTGAGTCTTCTTACTGTCGATGTTTTGAACCTTTCCTGTGAGACCAGTTTTTGTTTCCGATGCTTCACTTCAGGTTTACTATATCTCTTGGACCTCTTTATTGACGATGAAATACAGAAATTTCATCGGAATTAAAAACAAAATGCACAATGCCGACGTAAGTACAAGAAGACTGACTCTTCTTACTGTCTATGCTTTGAACCTTTCTTGTGAAACCAGCTTTAGTGTCCGATGCTTCACCTCAGGTTTTTTGTATCCCTTGGACATTGTTATTGACGATGAAACACGGAAATTGCATCGGAATTAAATACAAAAGGCACAATGCCGACTTAAGTACAAGAAGACTGACTCTTCTTACTGTCTATGTTTTGAACCTTTCCTGTGAGACCAGTTTTAGTTTCCGATGCTTCACTTCAGGTTTACTCTATCCCTTGGACCATCTTATTGACGACGAAACACAGAAATTGCATCGGAATTAAATACAAAAGGCACAGTGCCGACTTAAGTACGAGAAGACTGACTCTTCTTACTGTCTATGTTTTGAACCTTTGCTGTGAGACCAGTTTCGGATTCCGATGCTTCACTTCAGCTTTACTGTATCCCTTGAACCTTCTTATTGTCGATGAAACACAGAAATTGAATCGAAATAAATACAAAAGGCACATTGCTGACTTAAATACAAGAAGACAGACTCTTCTTACTGTTTATGTTTAGACCTTTCCTGTGAGACCAGTATTAGATTCCGCGATTGACTTCAGGTTTACTGTATCCCTTGGAACTTCTTATTTACGATGAAAAACAGAAATTGCATCGGAATTAAATACAAAAGGCACATTGCCGACTTAAGTACAAGAAGACTGACTCTTCTTACTGTCTATGATTTGAACCTTTCCTGTGAGTCTCGTTTTAGATTCTGTTGTGGCGTAACAAGATAGTTACGCCACACTGAGAAGGGAGCCGAAAGGCATGCGTACACACACGCCGACTGGCGTCAACTCTGGAACAGGATACGTTATGACTGCTATTAAGAAAATACGTAGCTTTGGAATATACTTAACTTATTCTTTGTTGGTTTACACGTTTTTCTTGAGACCTTTATACGATAACTCTCAAACTAGGTAAGGCTAATGGCGCCCTGCTTAGTCGTAGCCATGGACTCAGCAGAAGGCTATTTTAATTGTCTCTCTGCAAATGAGAGGAAGGCTTCGTCCGTATTGTCGCTAGCAATGTCGTCCGTAGAACTGGGGCGAGTGCTATTCCGTATCTCGAGACCTGCCTGGTGGTGGCGCTAGGTCTGCGATCACACAGTGGCGTCACGCGTGTCCGACATGTACTAAATGGACCGCGGCCGATTTATGCTACCACCTAGCAAGTGTGCTGTCTGGCAGTGACACCACACATTCCGTGCTTTACTTGAGGTTTACTGTATTCCTTGGACCCTCTTACACACGATGAAACGCAGAAATTACATCGGAATTACATACAGATGGCACAATGCCGACTTATGTACAAGAGGAGTGACTTCTCTTACATTCAATGATTTGTCCCATTCCTGTGAGACCAGATTTAGATATCGATGCTACACTTCAGGTTTACTGTATCCCTTGGACATTCATATTCAGGATGAAACACAGAAATTGCATCGGAATGAAATACAAAAGACACAATGCCGACTTAAGGACAAGAAGACTGACTCTTCGTCCTGTCTATATTTTGAGCCATTCCTGTGAGACCAGTTCTAGATTCCGATGCTTCACTTCAGGTTTACTATATCCCTTGGACCTTCTTATTGACGAAGAAACACAGAAATTGCATCGGAATTAAATACAAAAGGCACAGTGCCGACTTAAGTACGAGAAGACTGACTCTTCTTCCTGTCTATGTTTTGAACCTTACTTGTGAGACCAGTTTCGGATTCCGATGCTTCAGTTCAGCTTTACTGTATCCCTTACACCTTCTTATTGTCGATGAAACACATAAAATTGCATCGGAATTAAATACAAAAGGCACAATGCCGACTTAAGTACAAGAAGACTGACTCTTCTTACTGTCTATGTTTTAAACCTTTATTGTGAGACCAGTTTTAGATTCCGCTTCTTCACTACAGGTGTACTGTATCCCTTGGACCTTCTTATTAACGATGAAACACAGAAATTGCATGGGAATTAATTGCAAAAGGCACAACGCCGACTTAAGTACAATTAGACTCAGTTATCTTACAGTCTATGATTTGAAACTTTCCTTTGAGACCAGTTTTTGATTCCAATGTTTCACTTCAGGTTTACTGTATCCCTTGGACCTTCGTATTGACGATGATTCGCAGATATTACATCGGAATTAAATACAAAATTCACAATGCCGACTTAAGTACGAGAAGACTGACTCTTCTTCCTGTCTATGCTTTTGAACCTTTCCTGTGAGACCAGTTTTAGATTCAAATGCTTCACTTCAAGTTTACTGTATCCCTTGGACCTTCTTATTGACGATGAAACACAGAAATTGCATCGGAATTAAATACAAAATTCACAATGCCGACTTAAGTACGAGAAGACTGACTCTTCTTGCTGTCTATGTTTTGAACCTTTCCTGTGAGACCAGTTTTAGATTACGATGTTTCACTTCAGGTTTACTGTGTCCCTTGGACCTTCTTGTTGTCGATAAATCACAGAAATTGCATCGGCATTAAATACAAAAGCACAATGCCGACTTGAGTACAAGAATACTGACTCTTCTTACTGTCTATGTTTAGACCTTTCCTGTGAGACCAGTTTTAGATTCAGATGCTTCACTTCAGGTTTACTGTATCCCTTGGACCTTCTTATTGACGATGAAACACAGAAATTGCATCGGAATTAAATACAAATTTCACAATGCCGACTTAAGTACGAGTAGACTGACTCTTCTTCCTGTCTATGTTTTGAACCATTCCTGTGAGACCAGTTTTAGATTCCGCCATGACTTCAGCTTTAGCCTATCCCTTGGAACTTCTTAATTACGATGAAAAACAGAAATTGCATCGGAATTAAATACAAAAGCACAATGCCGACTTAAGTACAAGAATACTGACTCTTCTTACTGTCTATGGTTTGAACTTTTCCCGTGTGACCAGTTTTAGATTCCGATGCTTCACGTCTGGTTTACTGTATACCTTGGACCTTCTTAATGACGATGAAACACAGCAATTGCATCGGAATAAAATACAAAAAGCACATTGCCGACTTAAGTACGAGAAGACTGACTCTTCTTCCTGTCTATCTTTTGAACTTTGCCTGTGAGACCAGTTTTAGATTCCGATGCTTCACTTCAGGTGTACTATATCCCTTGGAAATTCTTATTAAGGATGAAACGCAGAGATTGCATAGGAATTAATTGCAAAACGCACAATGCCGACTAAAGTACAAGTAGACTGACTTATCTTACTGTCTATGTTTTGAACCTTTCCTTTGAGACCAGTTTTTGATTCCGATGCTTCACTTCAGGTTTACTGTATCCCTTGGTCCTTCTTATTGACGATGAAACGCAGATATTACATCGGAATTAAATACAGAAGGCACAATGCCGACTTAAGTACAAGACGACTGACTCTTCTTACTGTCTATGCTTTGGACCTTTCCTGTGTGACCAGTTTTACATTCCGATGCTTCACCTCAGGTTTTTTGTATCCCTTGGACATTCTTATTGACGATGAAACACAGAAATTGCATCGGAATTAAATACAAAAGGCACAATGCCTACTTAAGTACAAGAAGACTGACTCTTCTTACTGTCTATGCTTTGTACCTTTCCTGTGAGACCAATTTTAGTTTCCGATGCTTCACTTCAGGTTTACTCTATCCCTTGGACCTTCTTATTGTCGACGAAACACAGAAATTGCATCGGCATTAAATACAAAAGCACAATGCCGACTTCGGTACAAGAATACTGACTCTTCTTACTGTCTATGTTTAGACCTTTCCTGTGAGACCAGTTTTAGATTCAGATGCTTCACTTCAGGTTTACTGTATCCCTTGGACCTTCTTATTGACGATGAAACACAGAAATTGCATCGGAATTAAATACAAAATTCACAATGCCGACTTAAGTACGAGAAGACTGACTCTTCTTCCTGTCTATGTTTTGAACCTTTCCTGTGAGACCAGTTTTAGATTACGATGCTTCACTTCAGGTTTACTGTGTCCCTTGGACCTTCTTGTTGTCGATAAATCACAGAAATTGCATCGGCATTAAATACAAAAGCACAATGCCGACTTGAGTACAAGAATACTGACTCTTCTTACTGTCTATGTTTAGACCTTTCCTGTGAGACCAGTTTTAGATTCAGATGCTTCACTTCAGGTTTACTGTATCCCTTGGACCTTCTTATTGACGATGAAACACAGAAATTGCATCGGAATTAAATACAAAAGGCACAGTGCCGACTTAAGTACGAGAAGACTGACTCTTCTTCCTGTCTATGTTTTCAACCTTACTTGTGAGACCAGTTTCGGATTCCGATGCTTCAGTTCAGCTTTACTGTATCCCTTACACCTTCTTATTGTCGATGAAACACATAAAATTGCATCGGAATTAAATACAAAAGGCACAATGCCGACTTAAATACAAGAAGACTGACTCTTCTTACTGTCTATGTTTTAAACCTTTATTGTGAGACCAGTTTTAGATTCCGCTTCTTCACTACAGGTGTACTGTATCCCTTGGACCTTCTTATTAACAATGAAACACAGAAATTGCATGGGAATTAATTGCAAAAGGCACAACGCCGACTTAAGTACAAATAGACTCAGTTATCTTACAGTCTTTGATTTGAAACTTTACTTTGAGACCAGTTTTTGATTCCGATGTTTCACTTCAGGTTTACTGTATCCCTTGGACCTTCGTATTGACGATGATTCGCAGATATTACATCGGAATTAAATACAAAATTCACAATGCCGACTTAAGTACGAGAAGACTGACTCTTCTTCTTGTCTATGCATTTGAACCTTTCCTGTGAGACCAGTTTTAGATTCAGATGCTTCACTTCCGGTTTACTGTATCCCTTGGACCTTCTTATTGACGATGAAACACAGAAATTGCATCGGAATTAAATACAAAATTCACAATGCCGACTTAAGTACGAGAAGACTGACTCTTCTTCCTGTCTATGTTTTGAACCTTTCCTGTGAGACCAGTTTTAGATTACGATGCTTCACTTCAGGTTTACTGTGTCCCTTGGACCTTCTTGTTGTCGATAAATCACAGAAATTGCATCGGCATTAAATACAAAAGCACAATGCTGACTTGAGTACAAGAATACTGACTCTTCTTACTGTCTATGTTTAGACCTTTCCTGTGGGACCAGTTTTAGATTCAGATGCTTCACTTCAGGTTTACTGTATCCCTTGGACCTTCTTATTGACGATGAAACACAGAAATTGCATCGGAATTAAATACAAATTTCACAATGCCGACTTAAGTACGAGTAGACTGACTCTTCTTCCTGTCTATGTTTTGAACCATTCCTATGAGACCAGTTTTAGATTCCGCGCTTGACTTCAGCTTTAGCGTATCCCTTGGAACTTCTTATTTACGATGAAAAACAGAAATTGCATCGGAATTAAATACAAAAGCACAATGCCGACTTAAGTACAAGAATACTGACTCTCCTTACTGTCTATGGTTTGAACTTTTCCCGTGTGACCAGTTTTAGATTCCGATGCTTCACGTCTGGTTTACTGTATACCTTGGACCTTCTTAATGACGATGAAACACAGCAATTGCATCGGAATAAAATACGGAAGGCACAATTCCGACTTAAGTACAAGAGGACTGACTCATCTTACATTCTATGATTTGCGCCTTTCCTGTGAGACCGGTGTTAGATATAGATGCTTCATTTCAGGTTTACTGTATCCCTACGACCTTCTTATTGACGATGAAATACTGAAATTGCAACGGAATTAAATACAAAAGGCACAATGCCGACTTAAGTACAAGAAGACTGACTCTTCTTACTGTCTATGTTTAAAACCTTTCCTGTGAGCCCAGTTTTAGATTCCGATGCTTCACTTCAGGTGTACTATATCCCTTGGAAATTCTTATTAACGATGAAACGCAGAGATTGCATAGGAATTAATTGCAAAACGCACAATGCCGACTTAAGTACAAGTAGACTGACTTATCTTACTGTCAATGTTTTGAACCTTTCCTTTGAGACCAGTTTTTGATTCCGATGCTTCACTTCAGGTTTACTGTATCCCTTGGTCCTTCTTATTGACGATGAAACGCAGATATTACATCGGAATTAAATACAGAAGGCACAATGCCGACTTAAGTACAAGAAGACTGACTCTTCTTACTGTCTATGCTTTGGACCTTTCCTGTGTGACCAGTTTTACATTCCGATGCTTCACCTCAGGTTTTTTGTATCCGTTGGACATTCTTATTGACGATGAAACACAGAAATTGCATCGGAATTAAATACAAAAGTCACAATGCCTACTTAAGTACAAGAAGACTGACTCTCCTTACTGTCTATGTTTTATACCTTTCCTGTGAGACCAATTTTAGTTTCCGATGCTTCACATCAGGTTTACTCTATCTCTTGGACCTTCTTATTGACGACGAAACACAGAAATTGCATCGGAATTAAATACAAAAAGCACATTGCCGACTTAAGTACGAGAAGACTGACTCATCTTACTGTCTATGTTTTGAACCTTTGCTGTGAGACCAGTTTTGGATTCCGATGCTTCACTTCAGCTTTACTGTATCCCTTGAACCTTCTTATTGTCGATGAAACACAGAAATTGCATCGGAATTAAATACAAAAAGCACAATGCCGACTTAAGTACAAGAAGACAGACTCATCTTACTGTCTATGTTTAGACCTTTCCTGTGAGACCAGTATTAGATTCCGCGCTTGACTTCAGGTTTACTGTATCCCTTGGAACTTCTTATTTACGATGAAAAACAGAAATTGCATCGGAATTAAATACAAAAGGCACATTGCCGACTTAAGTACGAGAAGACTGACTCATCTTACTATCTATGTTTTGAACCTTTCCTTCGAGACCAGTTTTAGATTCCGATGCTTCACGTCAGGTTTACTGTATACCTTGGACCTTCTTAATGACGATGAAACACAGCAATTGCATCGGAATAAAATACCGAAGGCACAATGCCGACTCAAGTACAAGACGACTGACTCATCTTACATTCTATAATTTGTGCCTTTCCTATGAGACCAGTGTTAGATATCGATGCTTCACTTCAGGTTTACTGTATACCTACGACCTTCTTATTGACGATGAAATACTGAAATTGCAACGGAATTAAATACAAATGGCTAAATGCCGACTTAAGTACAAGAAGACTGTCTCTTCTTCCTGTCTATGTTTTGTATCTTTCCTGTGAGACCGGTTTTGGATCTGATACTTCACTTCAGGTCTACTGTATCCTTTGGCCTTCTTATTGACGGTGATACACAGAAATTGCATCGGAATTAAATACAAAAGCACAATGCCGACATAAGTACAAGAAGACTGACTCTTCTTACTGTCGATGTTTTGAACCTTTCCTTTGAGACCAGTTTTTGTTTCCGATGCTTCACTTCAGGTTTACTATATCTCTTGGACCTCTTTATTGACGATGAAATACAGAAATTTCATCGGAATTAAAAACAAAATGCACAATGCCGACGTAAGTACAAGAAGACTGACTCTTCTTACTGTCTATGCTTTGAACCTTTCTTGTGAAACCAGCTTTAGTGTCCGATGCTTCACCTCAGGTTTTTTGTATCCCTTGGACATTCTTATTGACGATGAAACACGGAAATTGCATCGGAATTAAATACAAAAGGCACAATGCCGACTTAAGTACAAGAAGACTGACTCTTCTTACTGTCTATGTTTTGAACCTTTCCTGTGAGACCAGTTTTAGTTTCCGATGCTTCACTTCAGGTTTACTCTATCCCTTGGACCATCTTATTGACGACGAAACACAGAAATTGCATCGGAATTAAATACAAAAGGCACAGTGCCGACTTAAGTACGAGAAGACTGACTCTTCTTACTGTCTATGTTTTGAACCTTTCCTGTGAGACCAGTTTCGGATTCCGATGCTTCACTTCGGCTTTACTGTATCCCTTGAACCTTCTTATTGTCGATGAAACACAGAAATTGAATCGAAATAAATACAAAAGGCACATTGCTGACTTAAATACAAGAAGACAGACTCTTCTTACTGTTTATGTTTAGACCTTTCCTGTTAGACCAGTATTAGATTCCGCGATTGACTTCAGGTTTACTGTATCCCTTGGAACTTCTTATTTACGATGAAAAACAGAAATTGCATCGGAATTAAATACAAAAGGCACATTGCCGACTTAAGTACAAGAAGACTGACTCTTCTTACTGTCTATGATTTGAACCTTTCCTGTGAGTCTCGTTTTAGATTCTGTTGTGGCGTAACAAGATAGTTACGCCACACTGAGAAGGGAGCCGAAAGGCACGCGTACACACACGCCGACTGGCGTCAACTCTGGAACAGGATACGTTATGACTGCTATTAAGAAAATACGTAGCTTTGGAATATACTTAACTTATTCTTTGTTGGTTTACACGTTCTTCTTGAGACCTTTATACGATAACTCTCAAACTAGCTAAGGCTAATGGCGCCTTGCTTGGTCGTGGCCATGGACTCAGCAGAAGGCTATTTTAATTGTCTCTCTGCAAATGAGAGGAAGGCTTCGTCTGTATTGTCGCTAGCAATGTCGTCCGTAGAACTGGGGCGATTGCTATTCCGTATTTCGAGACCTGCCTTCTGGTGGCGCTAGGTCTGCGATCACACAGTGGCGACACGCGGGTCCGACATGTACTAAATGGACCGCGGCCGATTTATGCTACCACCTAGCAAGTGTGCCGTCTGGCAGTGGCACCACAGATTCCGTGCTTTACTTGAGGTTTACTGTATTCCTTGGACCCTCTTATACACGATGAAACGCAGAAATTACATCGGAATTACATACAGATGGCACAATGCCGACTTATGTACAAGAGGAGTGACTTCTCTTACATTCAATGATTTGTCCCATTCCTGTGAGACCAGATTTAGATATCGATGCTTCCCTTCAGGTTTACTGTATCCCTTGGACATTCATATTCAGGATGAAACACAGAAATTGCATCGGAATGAAATACAAAAGACACAATGCCGACTTAAGGACAAGAAGACTGACTCTTCGTCCTGTCTATATTTTGAACCATTCCTGTGAGACCAGTTTTAGATTCCGATGCTTCACTTCAGGTTTACTGTATCCCTTGGACCTTCTTATTGACGATGAAACACAGAAATTGCATCGAAATGAAATACAACAGGCACAATGTCGACTTAAGTACAAGACGACTGACTCTTCCTACTGTCTATGTTTTGAACCTTTCCTTTGAGACCAGTTTTCGATTCCGATGCTTCACTTCAGGTTTACTATATCCCTTGGTCCTTCTTATTGACGATGAAACGCAGATATTACATCGGAATGAAATACAAAAGGCACAATGCCGACTTAAGTACAAGAAGACTGACTCTTCTTACTGTCTATGTTTTGAACCTTTCCTGTGAGACCAGCTTTAGATTCCGATGCTTCACATCAGGTTTACTGTATCCCTTGGACCTTCTTATTGACGATGAAACGCAAAAATTGCTTCGGAATAAAATACAAAAGGTGCAATGCCGACTTAAGTACAAGAAGACTGTGTCTTCTTCCTGTCTATGATTTGAACCTTTCCTGTGAGACCAGTTTTAGATTCCGATGCTTCACTTTCGGTTTATTGTATCCCTGGGTCCTTCTTATTGACGATGAAACACAGAAATTGCATCGGAATTAAATACAAAAGGCAAAATGCCGACGTAAGTACAAAAGGAATGTCTCTTCATACTGTGTATAATTTGAATCTTTCCTGTGAGACCATTTTTAGATTCCGATCCTTCACTTCAGGTTTACTGTATCCCTTAGACCTTCATATTGACGATGAAACACAAAAATTGCTTCGAAATAAAATACAAAATGCACAATACCGACATAAGTACCAGAGGACTGACTCTTTATACATTCTATGTGTTGAATCTTTCCTGTGGGACCAGTTTTTTTTCCGATGCTTCACTTCAGGTTTACTGTATCCCATGGACCTTTATATTGACGATGAAACACAGAAATTACGTAGGAATTAACTACAAAAGGCACAATGCCGATTAAATACAAGAAGGTTGACTTTCGTTACATTCTCTGATTTAAACCTATCCTGTGAGACCAGTATAAGATTCTGATGCTTCACTTCGGGTTTACTGTATCCCTTGGACCTTGTTATTGACGATGAAACACAGATATTGCATCGGAATTAAATGCAAAAGGCACAATGCCGACTTAAGTACAAGAAGACTGACTCTTCTAACTGTCTATGTTTTGAACCTTTCCTGTGAGAACAGTTTTAGATTCCGATGCATCACTTCTGGTTTACTGTATCCCTTGGACCTTCTTCTTGACGATGAAACACAGAAATTGCATCGGAATTAAATACTGAATGCACAATGCCGACTTAAGTACAAGAAGACTGTCTCTTCTTACGTTCTATGATTTGAGCCGTTCCTATGATACCAGTTTTAGTTATCTATGCTTCACTTCAGGTTTACTGTATCCCTTTAACCGTCATATTGACGATAAAACACAGAAATAGTATCGGAATTAAATACAAAAGGCACAATGCCGATTTAGGTACAAGAAGACTGACTCTTCTTACTGTCTATGATTTGAACCTTTCCTGTGAGACCAGCTTTAGATTCCGATGCTTCACTTCATTTTAACTGTATCCCTTGCACCTTCTTATTGACGATGAAACACAGATATTCCATCGGAATTAATTACAAAAGGCAAAATGTCGACTAAACTACAACATAACTGACTCTTCTTACTGACTATGTTCTTAACCTTTCCTGTGAGAGCAGTTTCAGATTCCGATGCTTCACTTCAGGTTTACTGTATCCCTTGGACCTTCTAAGTGACGATGAAACACAGATATTGCATCGGACTTAAATACAAAAGGCACAATGCCGACTTAAGTACAAGAAGACTGACTCTTCTTACTGTCTATATTTGAACCATTATTGTGTGGCCAGTTTTTGATTCCGATGCTTCACTTCAGGTTTACTGTATCCATTGGACCTTCTTATTGACGATGAAACACACAAATTGCATAAGAATTAAATACAAAAGGCACATGGCCGACTTATGTACCAAAAGATCGACTCTTCATACTGTCTATGATTTCAACCTTTCCAGTGAGACCGGTTTTAGATTCCGTGCTTGACTTCAGGTTTACTGAAACCCTTGGACCTTCTTATTAACGAAGAAACACAGAAATTGCATCGGAATTAAATACAGAATGCACAATGCCGACTTTAGTACAACAGGACTGACTCTTCTAATGATTTGAGCCTTTCCTGTGAGACCTGTTGCAGATTCCGATGCTTCACTTCAGGTTTATTGTATCCCTTGGACCTTCTTATTGACGATGACCACAGAAATTGCATCTGAATTAAATACTAAAGGCACAATGCCGACTTAAGTACAAGAAGACTGACTCTTCGTACTGTCTATGTTTTGAACCTTTACTGTAAGACTAGTTTTAGATTCCGATGCTTCACTTTAGTTTTATTGTATCCCTTGGACCTTCTTATTGATGATGAAACACAGAAATTGCATCGGAATTAAATACAAAAGTCACAATGCCGACTTAAGTACTAGAAGGCTGATTCTTCTTACTGTCTATGCTTTGAACCTTTCCTGTGAGACCAGCTTTAGATTCCGATGCTTCACCTCAGGTTTTTTGTATCCCTTGGACATTCTTATTGACGATGAAACACAGAAATTGCATCGGAATTAAATACAAAAGGCACAATGCCGACATAAGTACAAGAAGACTGACTCTTCTTACTGTCTATATTTTGAACCTTTCCTGTGTGACATATTTTAGTTTCCGATGCTTCACTTCAGGTTTAGTGTATCCCTTGGACCTTCTTATTGACGACGAAACACAGAAATTGCATCGGAATTAAATACAAAAGGCACAGTGCCGACTTAAGTACGAGAAGACTGACTCTTCTTCCTGTCTATGTTTTGAACCTTACTTGTGAGACCAGTTTCGGATTCCGATGCTTCAGTTCAGCTTTACTGTATCCCTTAAACCTTCTTATTGTCGATGAAACACATAAAATTGCATCGGAATTAAATACAAAAGGCACAATGCCGACTTAAGTACAAGAAGACTGACTCTTCTTACTGTCTATGTTATAAACCTGTATTGTGAGACCAGTTTTAGATTCCGATTCTTCACTACAGGTGTACTGTATCCCTTGGACCTTCTTATTAACGATGAAACACAGAAATTGCATGGGAATTAATTGCAAAAGGCACAACGCCGACTTAAGTACAAATAGACTCAGTTATCTTACAGTCTATGATTTGCAACTTTCCTTTGAGACCAGTTTTTGATTCCAATGTTTCACTTCAGGTTTACTGTATCCCTTGGACCTTCGTATTGACGATGATTCGCAGATATTACATCGGAATTAAATACAAAATTCACAATGCCGACTTAAGTACGAGAAGACTGACTCTTCTTCCTGTCTATGCTTTTGAACCTTTCCTGTGAGACCAGTTTTAGATTACGATGCTTCACTTCAGGTTTACTGTGCCCCTTGGACCTTCGTATTGTCGATAAATCACACAAAATGCATCGGCATTAAATACAAAAGCACAATGCCGACTTCAGTACAAGAATACTGACTCTTCTTACTGTCTATGTTTAGACCTTTCCTGTGAGACCAGTTTTAGATTCAGATGCTTCACTTCAGGTTTACTGTATCCCTTGGACCTTCTTATTGACGATGAAACACAGAAATTGCATCGGAATTAAATACAAAATTCACAATGCCGACTTAAGTACGAGAAGACTGACTCTTCTTCCTGTCTATGTTTTGAACCTTTCCTGTGAGACCAGTTTTTGATTCCGATGCTTCACTTCAGCTTTTCTGTATCTTTTGGACCTTCCTATTGACGATGAAACACAGATATTGCATCGGAATTAAATACAAAAGGCACAATGCCGACTTAAGTACAAGAAGACTGACTTTTCTTACTGTCTATGTTTAAAACCTTTCCTGTGAGACCAGTTTTAGATTCCGATGCTTCACTTCAGGTGTACCATATCCCTTGGAAATTCTTATCAACGATGAAACGCAGAGATTGCATGGGAATTAATTGCAAAACGCACAATGCCGACTTAAGTACAAGTAGACTGACTTATCTTACTGTCTATGTTTTGAACCTTTCCTTTGAGATCAGTTTTTGATTCCGATGCTTCACTTCAGGTTTACTGTATCCCTTGGTCCTTCTTATTGACGATGAAACGCAGATATTACATCGGAATTAAATACAGAAGGCACAATGCCGACTTAAGTACAAGACGACTGACTCTTCTTACTGTCTATGCTTGGACCTTTCCTGTGAGACCAGTTTTAGATTCCGATGCTTCACCTCAGGTTTTTTGTATCCCTTGGACATTCTTATTGACGATGAAACACAGAAATTGCATCGGAATTAAATACAAAAGTCACAATGCCTACTTAAGTACAAGAAGACTGACTCTTCTTACTGTCTATGTTTTGTACCTTTCCTGTGAGTCCAATTTTAGTTTTCGATGCTTCACTTCAGGTTTACTCTATCCCTTGGACCTTCTTATTGACGACGAAACACAGAAATTGCATCGGAATTAAATACAAAAAGCACATTGCCGACTTAAGTACGAGAAGACTGACTCTACTTCCTGTCTATCTTATGAACCTTTCCTGTGAGACCAGTTTCGGATTCCGATGCTTCACTTCAGCTTTACTGTATCCCTTGAACCTTCTTATTGTCGATGAAACACAGAAATTGCATCGGAATTAAATACAAAAGGCACAACGCCGACTTAAGTACAAGAAGACAGACTCATCTTACTGTCTATGTTTAGACCTTTCCTGTGAGACCAGTATTAGATTCCGCGCTTGACTTCAGGTTTACTGTATCCCTTGGAACTTCTTATTTACGATGAAAAACAGAAATTGCATCGGAATTAAATACATAAGGCACATTGCCGACTTAAGTACGAGAAGACTGACTCTTCTTACTATCTATGTTCTGAACCTTTCCTGTGAGACCAGTTTTTGTTTCCGATGCTTCACTTCAGGTTTACTGTATCTCTTGGACCTCTTTATTGACGATGAAATACAGAAATTTCATCGGAATTAAAGACAAAATGCACATTGCCGACTTAAGTACGAGAAGACTGACTCTTCTTACTGTCTATGTTTTGAACCTTTCCTGTGAGACCAGTTTTAGTTTCCGATGCTTCACTTCAGGTTTACTCTATCCCTTGGACCATCTTATTGACGACGAAACACAGAAATTGCATCGGAATTAAATACAAAAGGCACAGTGCCGACTTAAGTACGAGAAGACTGACTCTTCTTACTGTCTATGTTTTGAACCTTTCCTGTGAGACCAGTTTCGGATTCCGATGCTTCACTTCAGCTTTACTGTATCCCTTGAACCTTCTTATTGTCGATGAAACACAGAAATTGAATCGAAATAAATACAAAAGGCACATTGCTGACTTAAATACAAGAAGACAGACTCTTCTTACTGTTTATGTTTAGACCTTTCCTGTGAGACCAGTATTAGATTCCGCGATTGACTTCAGGTTTAGCGTATCCCTTGGAACTTCTTATTTACGATGAAAAACAGAAATTGCATCGGAATTAAATACAAAAGGCACATTGCCGACTTAAGTACAAGAAGACTGACTCTTCTTACTGTCTATGATTTGAACCTTTCCTGTGAGTCTAGTTTTAGATTCTGTTGTGGCGTAACAAGATTGTTACGCCACACTGAGAAGGGAGCCGAAAGGCACGCGTACACACACGCCGACTGGCGTCAACTCTGGAACAGGATACGTTATGACTGCTATTAAGAAAATACGTAGCTTTGGAATATACTTAACTTATTCTTTGTTGGTTTACACGTTCTTCTTGAGACCTTTATACGATAACTCTCAAACTAGCTAAGGCTAATGGCGCCTTGCTTGGTCGTAGCCATGGACTCAGCAAAGGCTATTTTAATTGTCTCTCTGGAAATGAGAGGAAGGCTTCGTCCGTATTGTCGCTAGCAATGTCGTCCGTAGAACTGGGGCGAGTGCTATTCCGTATCTCGAGACCTGCCTTGTGGTGGCGCTAGGTCTGCGATCATACAGTGGCGACACGCGGGTCCGACATGTACTAAATGGACCGCGGCCGATTTATACTACCACCTAGCAAGTGTGCTGTCTGGCAGTGACACCACAGATTCCGTGCTTTACTTGAGGTTTACTGTATTCCTTGGACCCTCTTATACACGATGAAACGCAGAAATTACATCGGAATTACATACAGATGGCACAATGCCGACTTATGTACAAGAGGAGTGACTTCTCTTACATTCAATGATTTGTCCCATTCCTGTGAGACCAGATTTAGATATCGATGCTTCACTTCAGGTTTACTGTATCCCTTGGACATTCATATTCAGGATGAAACACAGAAATTGCATCGGAATGAAATACAAAAGACACAATGCCGACTTAAGGACAAGAAGACTGACTCTTCGTCCTGTCTATATTTTGAACCATTCCTGTGAGACCAGTTTTACATTCCGATGCTTCACTTCAGGTTTACTGTATCCCTTGGACCTTCTTATTGACGATGAAACACAGAAATTGCATCGAAATGAAATACAACAGGCACAATGTCGACTTAAGTACAAGACGACTGACTCTTCTTACTGTCTATGTTTTGAACCTTTCCTTTGAGACCAGTTTTCGATTCCGATGCTTCACTTCAGGTTTACTATATCCCTTGGTCCTTCTTATTGACGATGAAACGCAGATATTACATCGGAATTAAATACAGAAGGCACAATGCCGACTTAAGTACAAGAAGACTGACTCTTCTTACTGTCTATGTTTTGAACCTTTCCTGTGAGACCAGCTTTAGATTCCGATGCTTCACCTCAGGTTTTTTGTATCCCTTGGACATTCTTATTGACGATGAAACACAGAAATTGCATCGGAATTAAATACAAACGGCACAATGCCGACTTAAGTACAAGAAGACTGACTCTTCTTTCTGTCTATGTTTTGTATCTTTCTGTGAGACCAATTTTAGTTTCCGATACTTCACTTCAGGTTTACTCTATCCCTTGGACCTTCTTATTGACGACGAAACACAGAAATTGCATCGGAATTAAATACAAAAGGCACAGTGCCGACTGAAGTACGAGAAGACTGACTCTTCTTCCTGTCTATGTTTTGAACCTTTCCTGTGAGACCAGTTTCGGATTCCGATGCTTCACATCAGCTTTACTGTATCCTTTCAACCTTCTTATTGCCGATGAAACACAGAAATTGCATCGGAATTAAATACAAAAGGTACAATGCCGACTTAAGTACAAGAAGACAGACTCATCTTACTGTCTGTGTTTAGACCTTTCCTGTGAGACCAGTATTAGATTCCGCGCTTGACTTCAGGTTTACTGTATCCCTTGGAACTTCTTTTTTACGATGAAAAACAGAAATTGCATCTGAATTAAATACAAAAGGAACATTGCCGACTTAAGTACAAGAAGACTGACTCATCTTACTGTCTATGCATTGAACCTTTCCTTCGAGACCAGTTTTAAATTCCGATGCTTCACGTCAGGTTTACTGTATACCTTGGACCTTCTTAATGACGATGAAACACAGCAATTGCATCGGATTAAAATACCGAAGGCACAATGCCGACTTAAGTACAAGAGGACTGACTCATCTTACATTCTATTATTTGTGCCTTTCCTGTGAGACCAGTGTTAGATATCGATGCTTCACTTCAGGTTTACTGTATACCTACGACCTTCTTATCGACGATGAAATACTGGAATTGCAACGGAATTAAATACAAAAGGCACAATGCCGACTTAAGTTCAAGAAGACTGTCTCTTCTTCCTGTCTATGTTTTGTATCTTTCCTGTGAGACCGGTTTTAGATCTGATACTTCACTTCAGGTTTACTGTATCTCTTGGACCTCTTTATTGACAATGAAACACAGAAATTTCATAGGAATTAAATACAGAATGCACAAAGCCGACTTAAGTACAAGAAGACTGACTCTTCTTACTGTCTATGCTTTGAACCTTTCTTCTGAGACCAGCTTTAGAGTCCGATGCTTCACCTCAGGTTTTTTGTATCCCTTGGACATTCTTATTGACGATGAAACACAGAAATTGCATCGGAATTAAATACAAAACGCACAATGCCGACTTAAGTACAAGAAGACAGACTCTTCTTGCTGTCTATGTTTAGACCTTTCCTGTGAGACCAGTATTAGATTCCGTGCTTGACTTCAGGTTTACTGTATCCCTTGGAACTTCTTATTTACGATGAAAAACAGAAATTGCATCGGAATTAAATACAAATGGCACATTGCCGACTTAAGTACAAGAAGACTGACTCTTCTTACTGTCTATGTTTTGAACCTTTCCTTCGAGACCAGTTTTAGATTCCGATGCTTCACGTCAGGTTTACTGAATACCTTGGACCTTCTTAATGACGATGAAACACAGCAATTGCATAGGAATAAAATACAGAAGGCACAATGCCGACTTAAGTACGAGAGGACTGACTCATCTTACATTCTATGATTTGTTCCTTTCCTGTGAGACCAGTGTTAGAAATCGATGCTTCACTTCAGGTTTACTGTATCCCTACGACCTGCTTACTGACGATGAAATACTGAAATTGCAACGGAATTTAATACAAAAGGCACAATGCCGACTTAAGTACAAGAAGACTGTCTCTTCTTCCTGTCTATGTTTTGTATCTTTGCTGTGGGACCGGTTTTAGATCTGATACTTCACTTCAGGTCTACTGTATCCTTTGGACCATCTTATTGGTACAGAAAGCTGGCTTAAGCCAGAGATAAATTCTGCCGAAATTTTTACAAAGGTACAGACGGTGTTTAGAAAGGATAGATTGCATGCAACCGGTGGTGGAGTGTTCGTCGCTGTTAGTAGTAGTTTATCCTGTAGTGAAGTAGAAGTGGATAGTTCCTGTGAATTATTATGGGTGGAGGTTACACTAAACAACCGAACTAAGTTAATAATTGGCTCCTTTTACCGACCTCCCGACTCAGCAGCATTAGTGGCAGAACAACTGAGAGAAAATTTGGAATACATTTCACATAAATTTTCTCAGCATGTTATAGTCTTAGGTGGAGATTTCAATTTACCAGATATAGACTGGGACACTCAGATGTTTAGGACGGGTGGTAGGGACAGAGCATCGAGTGACATTATACTGAGTGCACTATCCGAAAATTACCTCGAGCAATTAAACAGAGAACCGACTCGTGGAGATAACATCTTGGACCTACTGATAACAAACAGACCCGAACTTTTCGACTCTGTATGTACAGAACAGGGAATCAGTGATCATAAGGCCGTTGCAGCATCCCTGAATATGGAAGTTAATAGGAATATAAAAAAAGGGAGGAAGGTTTATCTGTTTAGCAAGAGTAATAGAAGGCAGATTTCAGACTACCTAACAGATCAAAATGAAAATTTCTGTTCCGACACTGACAATGTTGAGTGTTTATGGAAAAAGTTCAAGGCAATCGTAAAATGCGTTTTAGACAGGTACGTGCCGAGTAAAACTGTGAGGGACGGGAAAAATCCACCGTGGTACAACAACAAAGTTAGGAAACTACTGCGAAAGCAAAGAGAGCTCCACTCCAAGTTTAAACGCAGCCAAAACCTCTCAGACAAACAGAAGCTAAACGATGTCAAAGTTAGCGTAAGGAGGGCTATGCGTGAAGCGTTCATTGAATTCGAAAGTAAAATTCTATGTACCGACTTGACAGAAAATCCTAGGAAGTTCTGGTCTTACGTTAAATCAGTAAGTGGCTCGAAACAGCATATCCAGACACTACGGGATGATGATGGCATTGAAACAGAGGATGACACGCGTAAAGCTGAAATACTAAACACCTTTTTCCAAAGCTGTTTCACAGAGGAAGACCGCACTGCAGTTCCTTCTCTAAATCCTCGCACAATCGAAAAAATGGCTGATATCGAAATAAGTGTCCAAGGAATAGAAAAGCAACTGGAATCACTCAATAGAGGAAAGTCCACTGGACCTGACGGGGTACCAATTCGATTCTACACAGAGTACGCGAAAGAACTTGCCCCCCTTCTAACAGCCGTGTACCGCAAGTCTCTAGAGGAACGGAGGGTTCCAAATGATTGGAAAAGAGCACAGATAGTCCCAGTCTTCAAGAAGGGTCGTCGAGCAGATGCGCAAAACTATAGACCTATATCTCTGACGTCGATCTGTTGTAGAATTTTAGAACATGTTTTTTGCTCGCGTATCATGTCATTTCTGGAAACCCAGAATCTGCTATGTAGGAATCAACATGGATTCCGGAAACAGCGATCGTGTGAGACCCAACTCGCCTTATTTGTTCATGAGACCCAGAAAATATTAGATACAGGCTCCCAGGTATATGCTATTTTTCTTGACTTCCGGAAGGCGTTCGATACAGTTCCGCACTGTCGCCTGATAAACAAAGTAAGAGCCTACGGAATATCAGACCAGCTGTGTGGCTGGATTGAAGAGTTTTTAGCAAACAGAACACAGCATGTTGTTATCAATGGAGAGGCGTCTACAGACGTTAAGGTAATCTCTGGCGTGCCACAGGGGAGTGTTATGGGACCATTGCTTTTCACAATATATATAAATGACCTAGTAGATAGATTCGGAAGTTCCATGCGGCTTTTCGCGGATGATGCTGTAGTATACAGAGAAGTTGCTGCATTAGAAAATTGTAGCGAAATACAGGAAGATCTGCAGCGGATAGGCACTTGGTGCAGGGAGTGGCAACTGACCCTTAACATAGACAAATGTAATGTATTGCGAATACATAGAAAGAAGGATCCTTTATTGTATGATTATATGATAGCGGGACAAACACTAGTAGCAGTTACTTCTGTAAAATATCTGGGAGTGTGCGTACGGAACGATTTGAAGTGGAATGATCATATAAAATTAATTGTTGGTAAGGCGGGTACCAGGTTGAGATTCATTGGGAGAGTGCTTAGAAAATGTAGTCCATCAACAAAGGAGGTGGCTTACAGAACACTCGTTCGACCTATACTTGAGTATTGCTCATCAGTGTGGGATCCGTACCAGGTCGGGTTGACGGAGGAGATAGAGAAGATCCAAAGAAGAGCGGCGCGTTTCGTCACCGGGTTATTTGGTAACCGTGATAGCGTTACGGAGATGTTTAATAAACTCAAGTGGCAGACTCTGCAAGAGAGGCGCTCTGCATCGCGGTGTAGCTTGCTCGCCAGGTTTCGAGAGGGTGCGTTTCTGGATGAGGTATCGAATATATTGCTTCCCCCTACTTATACCTCCCGAGGAGATCACGAATGTAAAATTAGAGAGATTAGAGCGCGCACGGAGGCTTTCAGACAGTCGTTCTTCCCGCGAACCATACGCGACTGGAACAGGAAAGGGAGGTAATGACAGTGGCACGTAAAGTGCCCTCCGCCACACACCGTTGGGTGGCTTGCGGAGTATCAATGTAGATGTAGATGTAGATAGATTGACGGTGATACACAGAAATTGCATCAGAATTAAATACAAAATCACAATGCCGACATAAGTACAAGAAGACTGACTCTTCTTACTGTCGATGTTTTGAACCTTTCCTGTGAGACCAGTTTTTGATTCCGATGCTTCACTTCAGGTTTACTGTATCTCTTGGACCTCTTTATTGACGATGAAACACAGAAATTGCATCGGAATTAAATACAAAAGGCACAATGCGACTTAAGTACAAGAAGACTGACTCTACTTACTGTCTATGTTTTGAACCTTTCCTGTGAGACCAGCTTTAGAGTCCGATGCTTCACGTCAGGTTTACTGTATACATTGGACCTTCTTATTGACGCTGAAACACATAAATTGCATCGGAATTAAATACAAAAGGCACAATGCCGACTTAAGTACAGGAAGACAGACTCCTCTTACTGTCTATAATTTAAACCTTTCCTGTGAGACCTGTTTTAGATTCCGAAGCTTCACTTCTGGTTTACTGTATCCCTTGGACCTTCTTATTGACGATGAAACACAGAAATTGCATCGGGATTAAATACAAAAGGCACAATGCCAATTTATGTACAAGAAGACTGACTCTTCTTACTCTGTATGATTTGAACCTTTCCTGTGAGTCTAGTTTTAGATTCTGTTGTGGCGTAACAAGATAGTTACGCCACACTGAGAAGGGAGCCGAAAGGCACGCGTACACACACGCCGACTGGCGTCAACTCTGGAACAGGATACGTTATGACTGCTATTAAGAAAATACGTAGCTTTGGAATATACTTAACTTTATTCTTTGTTGGATTACACGTTCTTCTTGGGACATTTATACGATAACTCTCAAACTAGGTAAGGCTAATTTTGCCTTGCTTGGTCGTAGCCATGGACTCAGCAGAAGGCTATTTCAATTGTCTCTCGGCAAATGACAGGAAGGCTTCGTCCGTATTGTCTCTAGCAATGTCGTCCGTACAACTGGGGCGAGTGCTATTCCGTATCTCGAGACCTGCCTTGTGGTGGCGCTAGGTCTGCGATCACACAGTGGCGACACGCAGGTCCGACATATACTAAATGGACCGCGGCCGATTTAAGCTACCACCTAACAAGTGTGGTGTCTGGCGGTGACACCACAGATTCCGTGCTTGACTTGAAGTTTACTGTATTCCTTGGACCTTCTTATACACGATGAAACGCAGAAATTACATCGGAATTACATACAGAAGGCACAATGCCGACTTATGTACAAGAGGACTGACTTCTCTTACATTCAATGATTTGTCCCATTCCTGTGAGACCAGATTTAGATATCGATGCTTTACTTCAGGTTTACTGTATCCCTTGGACATTCTTATTCACGATGAAATACAGAAATTGCATCGGAATGAAATACAAAAGACACAATGCCGACTTAAGGACAAGAAGACTGACTTTTCGTCCTGTCTATGTTTAGAACCATTCCTGTGAGACCAGTTTTAGATTCCGATGCTTCACTTCAGGTTTACTGTATCCCTTGGACCTTCTTATTGACGATGAAACACAGAAATTGCATCGGAATGAAATACAACAGGCACAATGCCGACTTAAGTACAAGACGACTGACTCTTCTTACTGTCTATGTTTTGAACCTTTCCTGTGATACCAGTTTTAGATTTCGTGTCTGCCTTCAGGTTTACTGTATCCCTTGGACCTTCTTATTAGCGATAAAACACAGAAATTGTGGAATTAAATACAAAAGGCACAATGCCGACTTATGAACAAGAACACTGTCCCTTCTTACTGTCTATGTTTTGAACCTTTCGTGTGAGACCAGTTTTAGATTTCGTGTTTGCCTTCAGGTTTACTGTATCCCTTGGACCTTCTTATTGACGATGAAACACAGAAATTGCATCGGATTTAAATACAGAAGGCACAATGCCGACTTAAGTACAATAAGACTGTCCCTTCTTACTGTCTATGTTTTGAATCTTTCCTGTGAGACCAATTTTAGATTCCGATGCTTCACTTCAGGTTTACTGTATCCCTTGGACCTTCTTATTGACGATGAAACACGAAATTGCATCGGAATGAAATACAAAACCCACAATGCCGCCTTAAGTACAAGAAGACTGACTCTTCCTACTGTCTATGTTTTGAACCTTTCCTGTGAGACCACCTTTACATTCCGATGCTTCACTTCAGGTTTTTTGTATCCCTTGGACCGTCTTATTGACGATGAAACATAGAAATTGCATCGGAATTGAATACGAAAGGCACCATGCCGACTTAAGTACAAGGAGACTGACTTTTCATACTGTCTATGCTTTGAACCTTCCCAGTGAGACCAGTTTTGGAATCCGATGCTTCACTTCAGGTTTACTGTATCTCTTGGACCTTCTTATTGACGACGAAACACAGAAATTCCATCGGAATTAAATACCTAAGGCACAATGCCGACTTAAGTACAAGGAGACTGACTCTTCTTACAGTCTATGCTTTTAACCATTCCTGTGAGTCCAGTTTTAGATTCCGATGCTTCACTTCAGGTATACTGTATGCCTTGGACCTTCTTATTGACGATGAAACACAGAAAACCATCGGAATTAAATACCTAAGGCACAATGCCGACTTAAGTACAAGACGACTGATTCTTCTTACTGTCTATGCTTTTAACCTTTCGTGTGAGACCAGTTTTTGATTCCGATGCTTCACTTCAGGTTTACTGTATCCCTTAGACCTTCTTATTGACGATGAAGTACAGAAATTGCATCGGAATTAAATACAAAATGCACAATGCCGACTTAAGTACAAGTGGACAGACTCTTCTTACTGTCTACGTTTTGAATGTTTCCTGTGAGACCAGTTGTAGATTCCGATGCTCACTTCAGGATTACTGTATCCATTGGACCCTCTTATTGACGATGAAACACAGAAATTCCATCGGAATTAAATACCTAAGGCACAATGCCGACTTAAGCACAAGAAGACTGACTCTTCCAACTGTCTATGTTTTGAATCTTTCCTGTGAGACCACCTTTAGATTCCGATGCTTCACTTCAGGTTTACTGTGTCCCTTGGACCTTCTTATTGACGATTAAACACAGAAATTGCATCGCAATTAAATACAAAAAGCACAATGCCGACGTAAGTACAAGAAGATTGACTCTTCTTACTGTCTATGTTGTGAACCTTTCCTGTGAGACCAGTTATAAACTCCGATGCTTCACTACAGGTTTACTGTATTCCTTGGACCTTCGTATTGGCGATGAAGCACAGAAATTGCATCGGAATTAAATACCAAAGGCACAATGCCGACTTATGTACAAGAAAACTGACTCTTCTTAGTATCTATGATTTGAACCATTCCTGTTAGACCAGTTTTAGAATCCGTGCTTGACTTCAGGTTTACTATATCCCTTGGACCTTCCTATTGACGATGAAGCACAGAATTTGCATCGGAATTAAATGCAGAAGGCAAAATGCCGACTTAAGTACAAGAAGACTGACTCTACTTACTGTCTATGTTTTGAACCTTTCGTGGGAAACCAGTTTTTGAATCCTATGCTTCGCTTCAGGTTTACTGTATCCCTTGGACCTTCTTATTGACGATGAAACACAGTAATTGCATCGGAATTAAATACAAAAGACACAATACCGACTTACGTACAAGAATACTGACTCTTTTTACTGTCTATGTTTTGAACCTATCCTGTGAGACCAGTTTTAGATTCCGATGCTTCACTTCAGGTTTACTGTATCCCTTGGACCATGTTGTTGACGATGAAACACAGAAATTGCAACGGAATTAAATACATAATGCACATTGCCGACTTAAGTACAAGAAAACTCACTCTTCTTACTGTCAATGTTTTGAACCTTTCGTGTTAGACCAGTTTTTGAATCCTATGCTTCGCTTCAGGTTTACTGTATCCCTTGGACCTTCTTATTGACGATGAAACACAGAAATTGCATCGCAATTAAATACAAAAGGCACAATGCCGACTTAAGTATATGAAGACACACTCTTCTTACTGTCTACGTTTTGAATGTTTCCTGTGAGACCAGTTATAGATTCCGATGCTCACTTCAGTATTACTGTATCCCTTGGACCCTCTTATTGACGATGAACTACAGAAATTGCATCGGAATTAAATACAAAACGCATAATGCCGACTTAAGTACAAGAAGACTGACTTATCATACTGTCTATGCTTTGAACCTTCCCAGTGAGACCAGTTTTAGAATTCGATGCTTCACTTCAAGTTTACTGTATCCCTTGGACCTTCTTATTGACGATGAAACACAGAAATTGCATCGGAATTAAAAACAAAATGCACAATGCCGACAGAAGTACAATTAGACTGACACTTTTTACTGTCTATGTTTTGAACCTTTCCTGTGACACCAGTTTTTCGATTCCGATGCTTCTCTTCACTCTTACTGTATCCCTTGGACCTTCTTATTGACGAAGAAACATAGAAATTGCTCAAAAAAAAAAATGGCTCTGAGCACTATGGGACTTAACATCTGTGGTCATCAGTCCCCTAGAACTTAGAACTACTTAAACCTAACTAACCTAAGGACATCACACACATCCATGCCTGAGGCAGGATTCGAACCTGCGACGTAGCAGCCGCGCGGTTCCGGACTGCGCACCTAGAACCGCTAGACCAGCGCGGCCGGCATAGAAATTACATCGGAACTAAATAAAAAAGGCACAATGCCGACTTAAGTACAAGAAGATTGACTCTTCTTACAGTCTATGTTGTGAACCTTTCCTGTGAGACCAGTTATAAATTCCGGTGCTTCACTATAGGTTTACTGTATCCCTTGGACCTTCGTATTGGCGATGAAGCACAGAAATTGCATCGGAATTAAATACCAAAGGCACAATGCCGACTTATGTACAAGAAGACTAACTCTTCTTACTATCTATGATTTGAACCTTTCCTGTGAGACAAGTTTTAGATTCCGTGCTTGACTTGAGGTTTACTATATCCCTTGGACCTTCTTATTGACGATGAAACACAGAAATTGCGTCGGAATTAAATACAGAAGGCAAAATGCTGACTTAAGTGAGAATGGACTGACTCTTCTTACATTCTATGATTCGAGCCTCTCCTGTGAGACCAGTTTCAGATTCCGATGCTTCACTTCAGGTGTACTGTTTCCCTTGGACCTTCTTATTAACGATGAAACACAGCAATTGCATCGGAATAAAATACAGAAGGCACAATGCCGACTTAAGTACAAGAGGACTGACTCATCTTACATTCTATGATCTGTGCCTTTCCTGTGAGACAAGTGTTAGATATCGATGCTTCACTTCAGGTTTACTGTATCCCTACGACCTTCTTATTGACGATGAAATACTGAAATTGCAACGGAATTTAATACAAAAGGCACAATGCCGACTTAAGTACAAGAAGACTGTCTCTTCTTCCTGTCTATGTTTTGTATCTTTGCTGTGTGACCGGTTTTAGATCTGATACTTCACTTCTGGTCTACTGTATCCTTTGGACTTTCTTATTGATGGTGATACACAGAAATTGCATCGGAATTAAATACAAAAGCACAATGCCGACATAAGTACAAGAAGACTGACTCTTCTTACTGTCTATAATTTAAACCTTTCCTGTGAGACCGGTTTTAGATTCCGAAGCTTCACTTCAGGTTTACTGTATCCCTTGGATCTTCTTATTGACGATGAAACACAGAAATTGCATCGGGATTACATACAAAAGGCACAATGCCGACATAAGTACAAGATGACTGACTCTTCTTACTGTCTATAATTTAAACCTTTCCTGTGAGACCGGTTTTAGATTCCGAAGCTTCACTTCAGGTTTACTCTATCCCTTGGATCTTCTTATTGAAGATGAAACACAGAAATTGCATCGGGATTAAATACAAAAGGCACAATGCCGACATAAGTACAAGATGACTGACTCTTCTTACTCTCTATGATTTGAACCTTTCCTGTGAGTCTAGTTTTATATTCTGTTGTGGCATAACAAGATAGTTACGCCACACTGAGAAGGGAGCCGAAAGGCAAGCGTACACACACGCCGACTGGCGTCAAGTCTGGAACAGGATACGTTATGACTGCTATTAAGAAAATACGTAGCTTTGGAATATACTTAACTTTATTCTTTGTTGGTTTACACGTTCTTCTTGAGACATTTATACGATAACTCTCAAACTAGTAAGACTAATGGCGCCTTGCTTGGTCGTAGCCATGGACTCAGCAGAAGGCTATTTTAACTGTCTCTCGGCAAGTGAGAGGAAGGCTTCGTCCGTATTGTCGCTAGCAATGTCGTCCGTACAACTGGGGCGAGTGCTATTCCGTATCTCTAAACCTGCCTTGTGGTGGCGCTAGGTCTGCTATCGCACAGAGGCGACACGCGGGTCCGACATGAACTAAATGGACCGCGGCCGATTTAAGCTGCCACCTAGCAAGAGTGGTGTCTGGCGGTGACACCACACATTCCGTGCTTGACTTGAGGTTTACTGTATTCCTTGGACCTTCTTATACACGATGAAACGCAGAAATTACATCGGAATTACATACAGAAGGCACAATGCCGACTTATGTACAAGAGGACTGACTTCTCTTACATTCAATGATTTGTCCCATTCCTGTGAGACCAGATTTAGATATCGATGCTTCACTTCAGGTTTACTGTATCCCTTGGACATTCTTATTCACGATGATACACAGAAATTGCATCGGAATGAAATACAAAAGACACAATGCCGACTTAAGTATAAGACGATTGACTCTTCTTACTGTCTATGTTTTGAACCTTTCCTGTGATACCAGTTTTAGATTTCGTGTTTGCCTTCTGGTTTACTGTATCCCTTGGACCTCCTTATTAACGATAAAACACAGAAATTGCGGAATTAATTACAAAAGGCACAATGCTGACTTAAGTACAAGAAGACTGTCCCTTCTTACTGTCTATGTTTTGAACCTTTCCTGTGAGATCAGTTTTAGACTTCGTGTTTGACTTCAGGTTTACTGTATCCCGTGGACCTTCTTATTGACGATGAAAGACAGAAATTGCATCGGAATTAAATTAAAAATGCACAATGCCGACTTAAGTACAAGAAGACTGACTCTTCTTACTGTCTATGCTTTTAACCTTTCGTGTGAAACCAGTTTTTGATTCCGATGCTTCACTTCAGGTTTACTGTATCCCTTGGACTTTCTTATTGACGATGAAACACAGAAATTCCATCGGAATTACATACCTAAGGCACAATGCCGACTTATGTACAAGTAAATTGACTCTTCCAACTGTCTATGTTTTGAATCTTTCCTGTGAGACCACCTTAAGATTCCGATGCTTCACTTCAGGTTTACTGTATCCCTTGGACCAAATTGTAGACGATGAAACACAGATTTTGCATCGGAATTAAATACAAAAAGCACAATGCTGACTTAAGTACAAAAAGATTGACTCTTCTTACTGTCTATGTTGTGAACCTTTCCTGTGAGACCAGTTATAAATTCCAATGCTTCACTACAGTTTTACTGTATCCCTTGGACCTTCGTGTTGGCGATGAAGCACAGAAATTGCATCGGAATTAAATGCCAAAAGCAAAATGCCGACTTATGTACAAGCAAACTGACTCTTCTTAGTATATATGATTTGAACCATTCCTGTGAGACCAGTTTTAGATTCCGTGCTTGACTACAGGTTTACTATATCCCTTGGACCTTCTTATTGACGATGAAACACAGAAATTGCATCGGAATTAAATGCAGAAGGCAAAATGCCGACTTAAGTACATGAGGACTGACTCTTCTTACTGTCTATGTATTGAACCTTTCCTGTGAGACCAGTTTAAGATTCCGATGCTTCACAAAAGGTGTACTGTATCCCTTGGACTTTCTTATTAACGATGAAACACAGAAATTGCATCGGAATTAAATACAAAAGCACAATGCCGACTTAAGTACAAGAAGACTGACTTTTCTTACTGTCTATGTTTGAATCCTTTCCTGTGAGACCAGTTTTTGATTCCGATGCTTCACTTCAGGTTTACTGTATCCCTTGAACCTTCTTATTGACGATGAAACACAGAAATTGCATCGTCATTAAATACAAAAGGCACAATGCCGACATATGTACAAGAAGACTGACTCTACTTACTGTCTATGATTTGAACCTTTCCTGTGAGAACAGCTTTAGACTCCGATGCTTCACTTCAGGTTTTTTGTATCCCTTGGACCTTCTTATTGACAATGAAACACAGAAATTGCATCGGAATTAAATCCAAAAAGCACAATGCCGTCTTAAGTACAAGATGACTGACTCTTTTTACTGTCTATGCTTTGAACCTTTCCTGTGAGACCAGTTTTAGATTCCGATGCTTCACTTCAGGTTTACTGTATCCCTTGGACCAAATTGTTGACGATGAAACACAGAAATTCGATCGGAATGAAATACATATGGCACATTGCCAACTTAAGTACAAGAAGACTGACTATTCTTACTGTCAATGTTTTGAACCTTTTGTGTGAGACCAGTTTTTGATTCCTATGCTTCGCTTCAGGTTTACTGTATCCCTTGGACCTTCTTATTGATGATGAAACAAAGAAATTGCATCGGAATTAAATACAAAAGGCACAATGCCGACTTAAGTACAAGAAGACTGACTCTTCCAACTATCTATGTTTTGAACCTTTCCTGTGAGACCACCTTAAATTCCGATGCTTCACTTCAGGTTTTCTGTATACCTTGGATCTTCTTATTGACTATGAAACATAGAAATTGCATTGGATTTAAATACAAAAGGCACCATGCACACTGAAGTACAAGAAGACTGACTTTTCATACTGTCTATGCGTTGAACTTTCCCAGTGAGACCAGTTTTAGATTCCGAGGCCTCACTTCGGCTTTACTATATCCCTTGGACCTTCTTATTGACGATGAAACACAGAAATTCCATCGGAATTAAATACCTAAGGCACAATGCCGAATGAAGTACAAGAAGACTGACTCTTCCCACTGTCTATGTTTTGAACCTTTCCTGTGAGAGCATCTTTAGACTCCGATGCTTCACTTCAGGTTTTTTGTATCCCTTGGACCTTCTTATTGACGATGATACATAGAAATTACTTCGGTATTAAATACAAAAGGCACCATGCCGACTGAAGTACAAGAAGATTGACTTTTCATACTGTCTATGCTTTGAACCTTCCCAGTGAGAGCAGTTATAGAATCCGATGCTACACTTCAGGTTTACTGTATCCCTCGGACCTTCTTATTGACGATGAAACACAAAATTTGCATTGGAATTAAATACAAAAGGCACAATGCCGACTTAAGTACAAGAAGACTGACTCTTCTTACTGTCTATGCTTTTAACCTTTCCTGTGTGACCAGTTTTACACTCCGATGCTACACTTCAAGTTTACTGTATCCCTTGGACCTTCTTATTGACGATGAAACACAGATATTCCATCGGAATTAAATACAGAAATCACAATGCCAACTTAAGTACAAGAAGACTGACTCTTCTTCCTGTCTGTGTTTTGAACCTCTCCTGTAAGACCAGTTTTGGATTCCGTTGCTTCACTTCTGGTTTACTGTATCCCTTGGATCTTCTTATTGACGATGAACCACAGAAATTGATCGGAATTTAATACAAAAGCACAATGCCGACTTAAGTACAAGAGGACTGACTCTTTGTACAGTCTATGTTTTAAACCTTTCCTGTGAGACCAGTTTTAGATTCCGATGCTTCAGTTCAGGTTTACTGTATGCCTTGGACCATCTTTATGACGATGAAACACCGAAATTGCATCGGAATTAAATACATAAGGCACAATGCCGACTGAAGTACAAGAAGACTGACCCTTTTTACTGTCTATGTTTTGAACCTTTCCTGTGAGACCAGTTTTAGATTCCGATGCTTCACTTCAGGTTTACTGTATCCCTTGGACCATGATGTTGACGATGAAACACAGATATTGCATCGGAATTTAATACATAAGGCACATTGCCGGCTTAAGTACAAGAAGACTGACTCCTCTTACTGTCAATATTTTGAATCTTTCGTGTGAGACCACTTTTTGATTCCTATGCTTCCTTCAGGTTTACTGTATCCCTTGGACCTTCTTATTGACGATGAAACACAGAAATTGCATCGGAATTAAATACGAAAACCACAATGCCGACTTAAGTACAAGAAGACAGACTCTTCTTACTGTCTACGTTATGAACCTTTCCTGGGTTACCAGTTTTTGACTCCGATGCTTCTCTTCAGGTTATTGTAACCCTTGGACCTTCTTATTGACGATGAAACACAGAAATTGCTTCGGAATTAAATACAAAAGGCGCAATGCCGAATTAAGTACAAGTAAACTGACTCTTCTTACATTCTATGGTTTGAACCTTTCCTGTGAGACCAGTTTTAGTTCCCGATGCTTCACTTCAATTTTACTGTATCCCTTGGACCTTCTTATTAACGATGAAACACATAAATTTCATCGGAATTACATATAAAAGCACAATGTCCACATAAGGTCAAGAAGACTGACTCTTCTTTATGTCTATGTTTTGAACCTTTCCTGTGAGACTAGTTTTAAATTCCGGTTCTTCAATTCCGGTTTACTGTATCCCTTGGACCTTCTTATTGACGATGAAACACAGAACTTGCATCGGAATTAAATACAGAAGGCACAATGCCGTCTTAAGTACGAGAGGACTGTCTCTTCTTACATTCTATGATTTGAGCCATTCCTGTGAGACCAGTTTCAGATTCCGATGCTTCACTTCAGGTGTACTGCATCCCTTGGACCATCTTATTGAGAATGAAATACAGAAATTGCATCGGAATTAAATACAAAAGTCACAATGCCGACTTAAGTACATGGGGACTGACTCTTCTTAAATTCTATGCTTTGAACTTTTCCTGGGAGACCAGTTTTACATTCCGATGCTTCACTTCAGGTTTACTCTATCCTTTGGACCTTCATATTGACGATGAGACACAGAAGTAGCATCGGAATTAAATACAAAAGGCACAATGCCGAATTAAGTACAAGAGGACTGACTCTTCTTACATTCTATCCTTTGAACCTATCCTGTGAGACCAGTTTTAGTTTCCGATGCTTCACTTCAGGTTTACGTTATCCCTTGTACCTTCTTATTGACGAGGAAATACAGAAATTGCATCGGAATTAAATACAAAAGGCACAACGCCGACGTAAGAACAAGAAGACTGACAATTCTTCCTACTATGATTTGAACCTTTCATGTGAGACCAGTTTTAGGTTCCGATGCTTCACTTCAAATTTACTGTATCCCTTGGACCTTCTTATTAACGATGAAACACAGAAATTTCATCGGGATTACATATAAAAGCACAATGTCCACATAAGTTCAGGAAGACTGACTCTTCTTAATGTCTATGTTTTGAACCTTTCCTGTGAGACTAGGTTTAGATTCCGATTCTTCAATTCAGGTTTACTATATCCCTTGGACCTTCTTATTGACGATGAAACACAGAAATTGCATTGGAATTAAATACAAAAGGCACAATTCCGACTTATGTACAAGAAGACTGACTCTTCATCCTGTCTATGTTTTGAACCTTTCCTATAAGACCAGTTTTGGATTCCGTTGCTTCACTTCAGGATTACTGTATCCTTTGGATCTTCTTATTGACGATGAAACACCGAAATTGCATCGGAATTAAATACATGAAGCACAATGCCGACTTAAGTACAAGAAGTCTGACTCTTCTTACTGTCTATGTTATGAACCTTTCGTGTGATACCAGTTTGTGATTCCGATGCTTGACTTCAGGTGTACTGTATCCCTTGCACCTCCTTATTGACGATGAAACACAAAAATTGCATCGCAATTAAATACAAAAGACACAATGCCGACTTATGTAGAAGAAGACTGACTCTGCTTACTGTCTATGGTTTGAACCTTTCCTGTAATACCAGTTTTAGATTCCGATGCTTCACTTCAGGTTTACTGTATCCCTTGGACCTTCTTATTGACGATGAAATAGAGAAATGGCATCGGAATTAAATACAAAAGGCACAATGCCAACTTACGTACAACAACACAGACTCTCTTTACTGTCTATGCTTTGAATATTTCCTGTGAGACCAGTTTCTAATTCCGATACTTCTCTTCACTCATACTGTATCCGTTCGATCATCTTATTGACGATAAAACACAGCAATTGCATCGGAATTACATACAAAAGGCACAATGCCGACTTAAGTACAAGAAGACTGACTCTTCCAACTATCTATGTTTTGAACTTTTCCTGTGAGACCACCTTAAATTCCGATGCTTCACTTCAGGTTTTCTGTATACCTTGGATCATCTTATTGACGATGAAATAGAGAAATTGCATCGGAATTAAATACAAAAGGCACAACGCCGACTTAAGTACAACAAGACAGACTCTCTTTACTGTCTATGCTTTGAATTTTTCCTGTGAGACCAGTTTCAAATTCCGATACTTCTCTTCACTCCTACTGTATCCGTTGGATCTTCTTATTGACGATGAAACACATAAACTGCATCGGAATTAAATACAATAGGCAAATTGCCGACTTAAGTACAAGAGGACTGACTCTTTTTACTGTCTATGTTTTGAACCTTTCCTGTGAGACAAGTTTTAGATTCTGATGCTTCACTTCAGGTTTACTGTATCCCTTGGACCATGTTGTTGACGATGAAACACAGAAATTGCATCGGAATTAAATACATAAGGCACATTGCCGACTTTAGTACAAGAAGACTGACTCTTCTTACCGTCAAAGTTTTGAACCTTTCGTGTGAGACCAGTTTTTGATTCCTATGGTCGCCTCAGGTTTACTGTATCCCTTAGACCTTCTTATTGACGATGAAACACAGAAATTGCATCGGAATTAAATACAGAAGGCACAATGCCGACTTAAGTACGAGAGGACAGTCTCTTCTTACATTCTATGATTTGAGCCTTTCCTGTGAGACCAGTTTCAGATTCCGATGCTTCACTTCAGGTTTAGTGTGTGCCTTGGACCATCTTTTTGACGATGAAACACCGAAATTGCATCGGAATTATATACAAAATGCACAACGCCGACTTAAGTACAAGAAGACTGACTCTCTTTACTGTCTATGCTTTGAATTTTTCCTGTGAGACCAGTTTCAAATTCCGATACTTCTCTTCACTCTTACTGTATCCCTTGGACCTTCGTATTGACGATGAAATACAGATATTCCATCGGAATTAAATACCTAAGGCACAATGCCGACTTAAGTACAAGAAGACTGACTCTTCCAACTGTCTATGTTTTGAATCTTTGGTGTGAGATCACCTTTAGATTCCGATGCTTCGCTTCAGGTTTACTGTATCCCTTGAACCTTCTTATTGACGATGAAACTCAGAAAGTGCATCGGCATTAAATACAAAAGGCACAATGCCGACTTATGTACAAGAAGACTGACTCTACTTACTGTCTATGATTTGTACCTTTCCTGTGAGAACAGCTTTAGATTCCGATGCTTCACTTCAGGCTTTTTGTATACCTTGGACCTTCTTATTGACAATGAAACACAGAAATTGCATCGGAATTAAATACAAAAAGCACAATGCCGACTTAAGTACAAGATGACTGACTCTTTTTACTGTCTATCTTTTGAACCTTTCCTGTGAGACCAGTTTTAGATTCCGATGCTTCACTTCAGGTTTACTGTATCCCTTGGACCAAATTGTTGACGATGAAACACAGAAATTGCATCGGAATTAAATACATAAGGCACATTGCCAACTTAAGTACAAGAAGACTGACTATTCTTACTGTCAATGTTTTGAACCTTTTGTGTGAGACCAGTCTTTGATTCCTATGCTTCGCTTCAGGTTTACTGTATCCCTTGGACCTTCTTATTGACGATGAAACACAGCAATTGCATTGGAATTAAATACAAAGGGCACAATGCCAACTTAAGTACAAGAAGACTGACTCTTCATCCTGTCTATGTTTTGAACCTTTCCTGTAAGCCCAGTTTTGGATTCCGTTGCTTCACTTCAGGATTACTGTATCCCTTGGATCTTCTTATTGACGATGAACCACCGAAATTGCATCGAAATTAAATACAAAAGCACAATGCCGGCTTAAGTACAAGAAGACTGACTCTTTTTACAGTCTATGTTTAAACCTTTCCTGTGAGACCAGTTTTGATTCCGATGCTTCACTTCAGGTTTACTGTATGCCTTGGACCATATTTTTGACGATGAAACACCGAAATTGCATCGGAATTAAATACATAAGGCACAATGCCGACTTAAGTACAAGAAGACTGACTCTTCTTACTGTCTATGCTTTGAGTTTTTCCTGTGAGACCAGTGTCAAATTCCAATACTTCTCTTCACTCCTACTGTATCCGTTGGATCTTCTTATTGACGATGAAACACATAATCTGCATCGGAATTAAATACAATAGGCACAATGCCGACTTAAGTACAAGAGGACTGACTCTTTTTACTGTCTATGTTTTGAACCTTTCCTGTGAGACCAGTTTTAGATTCTGATGCTTCACTTCAGATTTACTGTATCCCTTGGACCATGTTGTTGACGATGAAACACAGAAATTGCATCGGAATTAAATCCAAAAGCCACAATGCCGACTTAAGTACAAGAAGACTGACTCTTCTTACTGTCTACGTTCTGAACCTTTCCAGGGTTACCAGTTTTTGACTCCGATGATTCACTTCAGGTTACTGTAACACTTGGACCTTGTTATTACCGATGAAACAAAGAAATTGCTTCGGAATTAAATACAAAAGGCACAATTCCGACTTATGTACAAGAAGACTGACTCTTATTACTGTCTATGATTTGAACCTTACCTGTGAGACCAATTTTAGTTTCCGTTCTTGACTTCAGGTGTATTGTATCCCTTGGACCTTCTTATTGACGATGAAACACAGAAATTGCATCGGAATTAAATACAGAAGGCACAATGCCGACTTAAGTACGAGAGGACAGTCTCTTCTTACATTCTATGATTTGAGCCTTTCCTGTGAGACCAGTTTCAGATTCCGATGCTTCACTTCAGGTTTAGTGTATGCCTTGGACCATCTTTTTGACGATGAAACACCGAAATTGCATCGGAATTATATACAAAATGCACAACTCCGACTTAAGTACAACAAGACTGACTCTCTTTACTGTCTATGCTTTGAATATTTCCTGTGAGACCAGTTTCAAATTCCGATACTTCTCTTCACTCTTACTGTATCCCTTGGACCTTCGTATTGGCGATGAAGTACAGATATTCCATCGGAATTAAATACCTAAGGCACAATGCCGACTTAAGTACAAGAAGACTGACTCTTCCAACTGTCTATGTTTTGAATCTTTGGTGTGAGATCACCTTTAGATGCCGATGCTTCGCTTCAGGTTTACTGTATCCCTTGGACCTTCTTATTGACGATGAAACACAGCAATTGCATCGGAATTAAATACAAAAGGCACAATGCCGAAATAAGTACAAGAAGACTGACTCTTCCAACTATCTATGTTTTGAACTTTTCCTGTGAGACCACCTTAAATTCCGATGCTTCACTTCAGGTTTTCTGTATACCTTGGATCCTCTTATTGACGATGATACATAGAAATTACTTCGGAATTAAATACAAAAGGCACCATGCCGACTGAAGTACAAGGAGATTGACTTTTCATACTGTCTATGCTTTGAACCTTCCCAGTGAGACCAGTTTTAGAATCCGATGCTTCACTTCAGGTTTACTGTATTCCTCGGACCTTCTTATTGTCGATAAAACACAGAAATTGCATAGGAATTAAATACAAAAGCCACAATGCCGTCTTAAGTACAAGAAGACTGACTCTTCTTACTGTCTATGCTTTTAACCTTTCCTGTGTGACCAGTTTTACATTCCGATGCTTCACTTCAAGTTTATTGTATCCCTCGGACCTTCTTATTGACGATGAAACACAGATATACCATCGGAATTAAATACAAAAGTCACAATGCCAACTTAAGTACAAGAAGACTGACTCTTCTTCCTGTCTATGTTTTGAACCTCTCCTGTAAGACCAGTTTTGGATTCCGTTGCTTCACTTCAGGTTTACTGTATCCCTTGGATCTTCTTATTGACGATGAACAGCAGAAATTGCATCAGAATATAATACAAAAGCACAATGCCGACTTAAGTACAAGAGGACTGACTTCTTTTACAGTCCATGTTTTAAACCTTTCCTGTGAGACCAGTTTTAGATTCCGATGCTTCAGTTCAGGTTTACTGTATGCCTTGGACCATCTTTATGACAATGAAACATCGAAATTGCATCGGAAATAAATACATAAGGCACAATGCCGACATAAGTACAAGAAGACTGACTCTTTTTACTGTCTATGTTTTGAACCTTTCCTGTGCGACCAGTTTTAGATTCCGATGCTTCACTTCAGGTTTACTGTATCCCTTAGACCATGTTGTTGACGATGAAACACAGATATTTCATCGGAATTTAATACATAAGGCACATTGCCGACTTAAATACAAGAAGACTGACTCCTCATACTATCAATATTTTGAACCTTTCCTGTGAGACCAGTTTTACATTCCGATGCTTCACTTCAGGTTTGCTCTTTCCTTTTGACCTTCATATTGACGATGAGACACAGAAATAGCATCGGAATTAAATACAAAAGGCACAATGCCGATTTAAGTACAAGAGGACTGACTCTTCTTACATTCTATGGTTTGAACCTTTCCTGTGAGACCAGTTTTAGTTTCCGATGCTTCACTTCAATTTAACTGTATCCCTTGGACCTTCTTATTTACGATGAAACACAGAAATTTCATCGGAATTACATATAAAAGCACAATGTCCACATAAGGTCATGAAGACTGACTCTTCTTAATGTCTATGTTTTGAACCTTTCCTGTGAGACTATTTTTAAATTCCGGTTCTTCAATTCAGGTTTACTGTATCCCTTGGACCTTCTTATTGACGATGAAACACAGAAATTGCATCGGAATTAAATACAAAAGGCACAATTCCGACTTATGTACAAGAAGACTGACTCTTCTTACTGTCTATGATTTGAACCTTTCAAGTGGGACCAGTTTTTGTTTCCGGCTTGACTTCAGGTTTACTATATCCCTTGGACCTTCTTATTGACGATGAAACACAGAACTTGCATCGGAATTAAATACAGAAGCCACAATGCCGACTTAAGTACGAGAGGACTGTCTCTTCTTACATTCTGTGATTTGAGCCTTTCCTGTGAGACCAGTTTCAGATTCCGATGCTTCACTCCAGGTGTACTGCATCCCTTGGACCTTCTTATTGAGAATGAAATACAGAAATTGCATCCTAATTAAATACAAAAGTCACAATGCCAACTTAAGTACAAGAAGAATGACTCTTCTTCCTGTCTATGTTTTGAACCTCTCCTGTAAGACCTGTTTTGGATTCCGTTGCTTCACTTCAGGTTTACTGTATCCCTTGGATCTTCTTATTGACGATAAACCACAGAAATTGCATCGGAATTTAATACAAAAGCACAATGACGACTTAAGTAAAAGAGGACTGTCTCTTCTTATGGTCTATGTTTTAAACCTTTCCTGTGAGACCAGTTTTAGATTCCGATGCTTCAGTTCAGGTTTACTGTATGCCTTGGACCATCTTTTTGACGATGAAACACCGAAATTGCATCGGAATTAAATACATAAGGCACAATGCCGACTTATGTACAAGAAGACTGACTCTTTTTACTGTCTATGTTATGAATCTTTCCTGTGAGACCAGTTTCAGATTCCGATGCTTCACTTCAGGTTTACTGTATCCCTTGGACCATGTTGTTGACGATGAAACACAGATATTGCATCGGAATTTAATACATAAGGCACATTGCCGACTTAAATACAATAAGACCGACTCCTCTTACTGTCAATATTTTGAACCTTTCGTGTGGGACCAGTTTTTGATTCCTATGCTTCGCTTCAGGTTTACTGTATTCCTTGGACCTTCTTATTGACCATGAAACACAGAAATTGCATCGGAATTAAATACAAAAGCCACAATGCCGACTTAAGTACAAGAAGACAGACTCTTCTTACTGTCTACGTTTTGAACCTCTCCTGGGTTACCAGTTTTTGACTCCGATGCTTCACTTCAGGTTACTGTAACCCTTGGACCTTCTTATTGACGATGAAACTCAGAAATTGCTTCGGAATTAAAAACAAAAGGCACAATTCCGACTTAAGTACATGAGGACTGACTCTTCTTACGTTCTATGCTTTGAACCTTTCCTGTGAGACCAGTTTTACATTCCGATGCTTCACTTCAGGTTTGCTCATTCCTTTTGACTTTCATATTGACGATGAGACACAAAAATAGCATCGGAATTAAATACAAAAGTCACAATGCCAACTTAAGTACAAGAAGACTGACTCTTCATCCTGTCTATGTTTTGAACCTTTCCTGTAAGACCAGTTTTGGATTCCGTTGCTTCACTTCAGGATTACTGTATCCCTTGGATCTTCTTATTGACGATGAACCACCGAAATTGCATCGAAATTAAATACAAAAGCACAATGCCGACTTAAGTACAAGAAGACTGACTCTTTTTACAGTCTATGTTTTAAACCTTTCCTGTGAGACCAGTTTTGATTCCGATTCTTCACTTCAGGTTTACTATATGCCTTGGACCATCTTTTTGACGATGAAACACCGAAATTGCATCGGAATTAAATACATAAGGCACAATGCCGACTTAAGTACAAGAAGACTGACTCTTCTTACTGTCTATGCTTTGAATTTTTCCTGTGAGACCACCTTTAGATTCCGATGCTTCGCTTCAGGTTTACTGTATCCCTTGAACCTTCTTATTGACGATGAAACTCAGAAATTGCATCGGCATTAAATACAAAAGGCACAATGCCGACTTATGTACAAGAAGACTCACTCTACTTACTGTCTATGATCTGAACCTTTCCTGTGAGAACAGCTTTAGATTCCGATGCTTCACTTCAGGCTTTTTGTATACCTTGGACCTTCTTATTGACAATGAAACACAGAAATTGCATCGGAATTAAATACAAAAAGCACAATGCCGACTTAAGTACAAGATGACTGACTCTTTTTACTGTCTATGTTTTGAACCTTTCCTGTGAGACCAGTTTTAGATTCCGATGCTTCACTTCAGGTTTACTGTATCCCTTGGACCAAATTGTTGACGATGAAACACAGAAATTGCATCGGAATTAAATACATAAGGCACATTGCCAACGTAAGTACAAGAAGACTGACTATTCTTACTGTCAATGTTTTGAACCTTTTGTGTGAGACCAGTTTTTGATTCCTATGCTTCGCTTCAGGTTTACTGTATCCCTTGGACCTTCTTATTGACGATGAAACACAGCAATTGCATCGGAATTAAATACAAAAGGCACAATGCCGACTTAAGTACAAGAAGACTGACTCTTCCAACTATCTATGTTTTGAACTTTTCCTGTGAGACCACCTTAAATTCCGATGCTTCACTTCAGGTTTTCTGTATGCCTTGGATCCTCTTATTGACGATGATACATAGAAATTACTTCGGAATTAAATACAAAAGGCACCATGCCGACTGAAGTACAAGGAGATTGACTTTTCATACTGTCTATGCTTTGAACCTTCCCAGTGAGACCAGTTTTAGAATCCGATGCCTCACTTCAGGTTTACTGTATCCCTCGGACCTTCTTATTGACGATGAAACACAGAAATTGCATAGGAATTAAATACAAAAGGCACAATGCCGTCTTAAGTACAAGAATACTGACTCTTCTTACTGTCTATGCTTTTAACCTTTCCTGTGTGACCAGTTTTACATTCCGATGCTTCACTTCAAGTTTATTGTATCCCTCGGACCTTCTTATTGACGATGAAACACAGATATTCCATCGGAATTAAATACAAAAGTCACAATGCCAACTTAAGTACAAGAAGACTGACTCTTCTTCCTGTCTATGTTTTGAACCTCTCCTGTAAGACCAGTTTTGGATTCCGTTGCTTCACTTCAGGTTTACTGTATCCCTTGGATCTTCTTATTGACGATGAACCACACAAATTGCATCAGAATATAATACAAAAGCACAATGCCGACTTAAGTACAAGAGGACTGACTTCTTTTACAGTCTATGTTTTAAACCTTTCCTGTGAGACCAGTTTTAGATTCCGATGCTTCACTTCAGGTTTACTGTATCCCTTAGACCATGTTGTTGACGATGAAACACAGATATTTCATCGGAATTTAATACATAAGGCACATTGCCGACTTAAATACAAGAAGACTGACTCCTCATACTATCAATATTTTGAACCTTTCCTGTGAGACCAGTTTTACATTCCGATGCTTCACTTCAGGTTTGCTCTTTCCTTTTGACCTTCATATTGACGATGAGACACAGAAATAGCATCGGAATTAAATACAAAAGGCACAATGCCGATTTAAGTACAAGAGGACTGACTCTTCTTACATTCTATGGTTTGAACCTTTCCTGTGAGACCAGTTTTAGTTTCCGATGCTTCACTTCAATTTAACTGTATCCCTTGGACCTTCTTATTTACGATGAAACACAGAAATTTCATCGGAATTACATATAAAAGCACAATGTCCAAATAAGGTCATGAAGACTGATTCTTCTTAATGTCTATGTTTTGAACCTTTCCTGTGAGACTATTTTTAAATTCCGGTTCTTCAATTCAGGTTTACTGTATCCCTTGGACCTTCTTATTGACGATGAAACACAGAAATTGCATCGGAATTAAATAAAAAAGGCACAATTCCGACTTATGTACAAGAAGACTGACTCTTCTTACTGTCTATGATTTGAACCTTTCAAGTGGGACCAGTTTTTGTTTCCGGCTTGACTTCAGGTTTACTATATCCCTTGGACCTTCTTATAGACGATGAAACACAGAACTTGCATCGGAATTAAATACAGAAGCCACAATGCCGACTTAAGTACGAGAGGACTGTCTCTTCTTACATTCTGTGATTTGAGCCTTTCCTGTGAGACCAGTTTCAGATCCGATGCTTCACTCCAGGTGTACTGCATCCCTTGGACCTTCTTATTGAGAATGAAATACAGAAATTGCATCCTAATTAAATACAAAAGTCACAATGCCAACTTAAGTACAAGAAGAATGACTCTTCTTCCTGTCTATGTTTTGAACCTCTCCTGTAAGACCTGTTTTGGATTCCGTTGCTTCACTTCAGGTTTACTGTATCCCTTGGATCTTCTTATTGACGATAAACCACAGAAATTGCATCGGAATTTAATACAAAAGCACAATGACGACTTAAGTAAAAGAGGACTGTCTCTTCTTATGGTCTATGTTTTAAACCTTTCCTGTGAGACCAGTTTTAGATTCCGATGCTTCAGTTCAGGTTTACTGTATGCCTTGGACCATCTTTTTGACGATGAAACACCGAAATTGCATCGGAATTAAATACATAAGGCACAATGCCGACTTATGTACAAGAAGACTGACTCTTTTTACTGTCTATGTTATGAATCTTTCCTGTGAGACCAGTTTCAGATTCCGATGCTTCACTTCAGGTTTACTGTATCCCTTGGACCATGTTGTTGACGATGAAACACAGATATTGCATCGGAATTTAATACATAAGGCACATTGCCGACTTAAATACAATAAGACTGACTCCTCTTACTGTCAATATTTTGAACCTTTCGTGTGGGACCAGTTTTTGATTCCTATGCTTCGCTTCAGGTTTACTGTATTCCTTGGACCTTCTTATTGACCATGAAACACAGAAATTGCATCGGAATTAAATACAAAATCCACAATGCCGACTTAAGTACAAGAAGACAGACTCTTCTTACTGTCTACGTTTTGAACCTCTCCTGGGTTACCAGTTTTTGACACCGATGCTTCACTTCAGGTTACTGTAACCCTTGGACCTTCTTATTGACGATGAAACTCAGAAATTGCTTCGGAATTAAAAACAAAAGGCACAATTCCGACTTAAGTACATGAGGACTGACTCTTCTTACGTTCTATGCTTTGAACCTTTCCTGTGAGACCAGTTTTACATTCCGATGCTTCACTTCAGGTTTGCTCTTTCCTTTTGACTTTCATATTGACGATGAGACACAAAAATAGCATCGGAATTAAATACAAAAGGCACAATGCCGAATTAAGTACAAGAGGACTGACTCTTCTTACATTCTATGGTTTGAACGTTTCCTGTGAGACCAGTTTTAGTTTCCGATGCTTCACTTCAATTTTACTGTATCCCTTGGACCTTCTTATTGACGATGAAACACAGAAATTTCATCGGAATTACATATAAAAGCACAATGTCCACATAAGTTCAAGAAGACTGACTCTTCTTAATGTCTATGTTTTGAACCTTTCCTGTGAGACAAGTTTTAGATTCCGATTCCTCAATTCAGGTTTACTGTATCCCTTGGCCCTTCTTATTGACGATGAAACACAGAAAATGCATTGGAATTAGATACAAAAGGCACAATTCCGACTTATGTACAAGAAGACTGACTCTTATTACTGTCTATGATTTGAACCTTTCCTGTGCCGCCAATTTTAGTTTCCGTGCTTGACTTCAGGTTTACTGTATCCCTTGGACCTTCTTATTGACGATGAAACACTGAAATTGCATTGGAATTAGATACAAAAGGCACAATTCCGACTTATGTACAAGAAGACTAACTCTTCATCCTGTCTATGTTTTGAACCTTTCCTGTAAGACCAGTTTTGGATTCCGTTGCTTCACTTCAGGATTACTGTATCCCTTGGATCTTCTTATTGACGATAAACCACAGAAATTGTATCGGAATTAAATACAAAAGCCACAATGCCGACTTAAGTACAAGAATACAGCCTCTTCTTATTGTCTACGTTTTGAACCTCTCCTGGGTTACCAGTTTTTGACTCCGATGCTTCACTTCAGGTTACTGTAACCCTTGGACCTTCTTATTGACGATGAAACACAGAAATTGCTTCGGAATTAAAAACAAAAGGCACAATTCAGACTTAAGTACATGAGGACTGACTCTTCTTACATTCTATGCTTTGAACCTTTCCTGTGAGAGCAGTTTTACATTCCGATGCTTCACTTCAGGTTTGCTCTTACCATTTGACTTTCATATTGACGATGAGACACAAAAATAGCATCGGAATTAAATACAAAAGGCACAATGCCGAATTAAGTACAAGAGGACTGATTCTTCTTACATTCTATGGTTTGAACGTTTCCTGTGAGACCAGTTTTAGTTTCCGATGCTTCACTTCAATTTTACTGTATTCCTTGGACCTTCTTATTGACGATGAAACACAGAAATTTCATCGGAATTACATATAAAAGCACAATGTCCACATAAGTTCAAGAAGACTGACTCTTCTTAATGTCTATGTTTTGAACCTTTCCTGTGAGACTAGTTTTAGATTCCGATTCTTCAATTCAGGTTTACTGTATCCCTATGACCTTCTTATTGACGATGAAACACAGAAATTGCATTGGAATTATATACAAAAGGCACAATTCCGACTTATGTACAAGAAGACTGACTCTTATTACTGTCTATGATTTGAACCTTTCCTGTGAGGCCAATTTTAGTTGTCGTGCTTGACTTCAGGTTTACTGTATCCCTTGGACCTTCTTATTGACGATGAAACACAGAAATTGCATCGGAATTAAATACAGAAGGCACAATGCCGACTTAAGTACGAGAGGACTGCCTCCTCTTACATTCTATGATTTCAGCCTTTCCTGTGAAACCAGTTTCAGATTCCGATGCTTCACTTCAGGCTTTTTGTATACCTTGGACCTTCTTATTGACAATGAAACATAGAAATTGCATCGGAATTAAATACAAAAAGCACAATGCCGACTTAAGTACAAGATGACTGACCCTTTAACTGTCTATGTTTTGAACCTTTCGTGTGAGACCAGTTTTAGATTCCGATGCTTCACTTCAGGTTTACTGTATCCCTTGGACCAAATTGTTGACGATGAAACACAGAAATTGCATCGGAATTAAATACATAAGGCACATTGCCAACTTAAGTACAAGAAGACTGACTATTCTTACTGTCAATGTTTTGAACCTTTTGTGTGAGACCAGTTTTTGATTCCTATGCTTCGCTTCAGGTTTCCTGTATCCCTTGGACCTTCTTATTGACGATGAAACACAGCAATTGCATCGGAATTAAATACAAAAGGCACAATGCCGACTTAAGTACAAGAAGACTGACTCTTCCAACTATCTATGTTTTGAACTTTTCCTGTGAGACCACCTTAAATTCCGATGCTTCACTTCAGGTTTTCTGTATACCTTGGATCCTCTTATTGACGATGATACATAGAAATTACTTCGGAATTAAATACAAAAGGCACCATGCCGACTGAAGTACAAGGAGATTGACTTTTCATACTGTCTATGCTTTGAACCTTCCCAGTGAGACCAGTTTTAGAATCCGATGCTTCACTTCAGGTTTACTGTATCCCTCGGACCTTCTTATTGACGATGAAACACAGAAATTGCATAGGAATTAAATACAAAAGGCACAATGCCGTCTTAAGTACAAGAATACTGACTCTTCTTACTGTCTATGCTTTTAACCTTTCCTGTGTGACCAGTTTTACATTCCGATGCTTCACTTCAAGTTTATTGTATCCCTCGGACCTTCTTATTGACGATGAAACACAGATATTCCATCGGAATTAAATACAAAAGTCACAATGCCAACTTAAGTACAAGAAGACTGACTCTTCTTCCTGTCTATGTTTTGAACCTCTCCTGTAAGACCAGTTTTGGATTCCGTTGCTTCACTTCAGGTTTACTGTATCCCTTGGATCTTCTTATTGACGATGAACCACAGAAATTGCATCAGAATATAATACAAAAGCACAATGCCGACTTAAGTACAAGAGGACTGACTTCTTTTACAGTCTATGTTTTAAACCTTTCCTGTGAGACCAGTTTTAGATTCCGATGCTTCACTTCAGGTTTACTGTATCCCTTAGACCATGTTGTTGACGATGAAACACAGATATTTCATCGGAATTTAATACATAAGGCACATTGCCGACTTAAATACAAGAAGACTGACTCCTCATACTATCAATATTTTGAACCTTTCCTGTGAGACCAGTTTTACATTCCGATGCTTCACTTCAGGTTTGCTCTTTCCTTTTGACCTTCATATTGACGATGAGACACAGAAATAGCATCGGAATTAAATACAAAAGGCACAATGCCGATTTAAGTACAAGAGGACTGACTCTTCTTACATTCTATGGTTTGAACCTTTCCTGTGAGACCAGTTTTAGTTTCCGATGCTTCACTTCAATTTAACTGTATCCCTTGGACCTTCTTATTTACGATGAAACACAGAAATTTCATCGGAATTACATATAAAAGCACAATGTCCACATAAGGTCATGAAGACTGACTCTTCTTAATGTCTATGTTTTGAACCTTTCCTGTGAGACTATTTTTAAATTCCGGTTCTTCAATTCTGGTTTACTGTATCCCTTGGACCTTCTTATTGACGATGAAACACAGAAATTGCATCGGAATTAAATCCAAAAGCCACAATGCCGACTTAAGTACAACAAGACTGACTCTTCTTACTGTCTACGTTCTGAACCTTTCTAGGGTTACCAGTTTTTGACTCCGATGCTTCACTTCAGGTTACTGTAACACTTGGACCTTCTTATTACCGATGAAACAAAGAAATTGCTTCGGTATTAAATACAAAAGGCACAATTCCGACTTATGTACAAGAAGACTGGATCTTATTACTGTCTATGATTTGAACCTTACCTGTGAGACCAATTTTAGTTTCCGTTCTTGACTTCAGGTGTATTGTATCCCTTGGACCTTCTTATTGACGATGAAACACAGAAATTGCATCGGAATTAAATACAGAAGGCACAATGCCGACTTAAGTACGAGAGGACAGTCTCTTCTTACATTCTATGATTTGAGCCTTTCCTGTGAGACCAGTTTCAGATTCCGATGCTTCACTTCAGGTTTAGTGTATGCCTTGGACCATCTTTTTGACGATGAAACACCGAAATTGCATCGGAATTATATACAAAATGCACAACGCCGACTTAAGTACAACATGACTGACTCTCTTTACTGTCTATGCTTTGAATATTTCCTGTGAGACCAGTTTCAAATTCCGATACTTCTCTTCACTCTTACTGTATCCCTTGGACCTTCGTATTGACGATGAAATACAGATATTCCATCGGAATTAAATACCTAAGGCACAATGCCGACTTAAGTACAAGAAGACTGACTCTTCCAACTGTCTATGTTTTGAATCTTTGGTGTGAGATCACCTTTAGATTCCGATGCTTCGCTTCAGGTTTACTGTATCCCTCGAACCTTCTTATTGACGATGAAACTCAGATATTGCATCGGCATTAAATACAAAAGGCACAATGCCGACTTATGTACAAGAAGACTGACTCTACTTACTGTCTATGATTTGAACCTTTCCTGTGAGAACAGCTTTAGATTCCGATGCTTCACTTCAGGCTTTTTGTATACCTTGGACCTTCTTATTGACAATGAAACACAGAAATTGCATCGGAATTAAATACAAAAAGCACAATGCCGACTTAAGTACAAGATGACTGACTCTTTTTACTGTCTATGTTTTGAACCTTTCCTGTGAGACCAGTTTTAGATTCCGATGCTTCACTTCAGGTTTACTGTATCCCTTGGACCAAATTGTTGACGATGAAACACAGAAATTGCATCGGAATTAAATACATAAGGCACATTGCCAACTTAAGTACAAGAAGACTGACTATTCTTACTGTCAATGTTTTGAACCTTTTGTGTGAGACCAGTTTTTGATTCCTATGCTTCGCTTCAGGTTTACTGTATCCCTTGGACCTTCTTATTGACGATGATACATAGAAATTACTTCGGAATTAAATACAAAAGGCACCATGCCGACTGAAGTACAAGGAGATTGACTTTTCATACTGTCTATGCTTTGAACCTTCCCAGTGAGACCAGTTTTAGAATCCGATGCTTCACTTCAGGTTTACTGTATCCCTCGGACCTTCTTATTGACGATGAAACACAGAAATTGCATAGGAATTAAATACAAAAGCCACAATGCCGTCTTAAGTACAAGAAGACTGACTCTTCTTACTGTGTATGTTTTAACCTTTCCTGTGTGACCAATTTTACATTCCGATGCTTCACTTCAAGTTTATTGTATCCCTCGGACCTTCTTATTGACGATGAAACACAGATATACCATCGGAATTAAATACAAAAGTCACAATGACAACTTAAGTACAAGAAGACTGACTCTTCTTCCTGTCTATGTTTTGAACCTCTCCTGTAAGACCAGTTTTGGATTCCGTTGCTTCACTTCAGGTTTACTGTATCCCTTGGATCTTCTTATTGACGATGAAACACAGAAATTGCATCAGAATATAATACAAAAGCACAATGCCGACTTAAGTACAAGAGGACTGACTTCTTTTACAGTCTCTGTTTGAAACCATTCCTGTGAGACCAGTTTTAGATTCCGATGCTTCAGTTCAGGTTTACTGTATGCCTTGGACCATCTTTATGACAATGAAACATCGAAATTGCATCGGAAATAAATACATAAGGCACAATGCCGACATAAGTACAAGAAGACTGACTCTTTTTACTGTCTATGTTTTGAACCTTTCCTGTGAGACCAGTTTTAGATTCCGATGCTTCACTTCAGGTTTACTGTATCCCTTAGACCATGTTGTTGACGATGAAACACAGATATTTCATCGGAATTTTATACATAAGGCACATTGCCGACTTAAATACAAGAAGACTGACTCCTCATACTATCAATATTTTGAACCTTTCCTGTGAGACCAGTTTTACATTCCGATGCTTCACTTCAGGTTTGCTCTTTCCTTTTGACCTTCATATTGACGATGAGACACAGAAATAGCATCGGAATTAAATACAAAAGGCACAATGCCGAATTAAGTACAAGAGGACTTACTCTTCTTACATTCTATGGTTTGAACCTTTCCTGTGAGACCAGTTTTAGTTTCCGATGCTTCACTTCAATTTAACTGTATCCCTTGGACCTTCTTATTTACGATGAAACACAGAAATTTCATCGAAATTAATATAAAAGCACAATGTCCACATAAGGTCAAGAAGACTGACTCTTCTTAATGTCTATGTTTTGAACCTTACCTGTGAGACTATTTTTAAATTCCGGTTCTTCAATTCAGGTTTACTGTATCCCTTGGACCTTCTTATTGACGATGAAACACAGAAATTGCATCGGAATTAAATACAGAAGCCACAATGCCGACTTAAGTACGAGAGGACTGTCTCTTCTTACATTCTGTGATTTGAGCCTTTCCTGTGAGACCAGTTTCAGATTCCGATGCTTCACTCCAGGTGTACTGCATCCCTTGGACCTTCTTATTGAGAATTAAATACAGAAATTGCATCGGAATTAAATACAAAAGTCACAATGCCAACTTAAGTACAAGTAGACTGACTCTTCTTCCTGTCTATGTTTTGAACCTCTCCTGTAAGACCTGTTTTGGATTCCGTTGCTTCACTTCAGGTTTACTGTATCCCTTGGATCTTCTTATTGACGATAAACCACAGAAATTGCATCGGAATTTAATACAAAAGCACAATGACGACTTAAGTACAAGAGGACTGTCTCTTTTTATGGTCTATGTTTTAAACCTTTCCTGTGAGACCAGTTTTAGATTCCGATGCTTCAGTTCAGGTTTACTTTATGCATTGGACCATCTTTTTGACGATGAAACACCGAAATTGTATCGGAATTAAATACAAAAGCCACAATGCCGACTTAAGTACAAGAAGACAGCCTCTTCTTACTGTCTACGTTTTGAACCTCTCCTGGGTTACCAGTTTTTGACTCCGATGCTTCACTTCAGGTTACTGTAACCCTTGGACCTTCTTATTGACGATGAAACGCAGAAATTGCTTCGGAATTAAAAACAAAAGGCACATTTCCGACTTAAGTACATGAGGACTGACTCTTCTTACATTCTATGCTTTGAACCTTTCCTGTGAGAGCAGTTTTACATTCCGATGCTTCACTTCAGGTTTGCTCTTACCATTTGACTTTCATATTGACGATGAGACACAAAAATAGCATCGGAATTAAATACAAAAGCACAATGCCGAATTAAGTACAAGAGGACTGATACTTCTTACATTCTATGGTTTGAACGTTTCCTGTGAGACCAGTTTTAGTTTCCGATGCTTCACTTCAATTTTACTGTATCCCTTGGACCTTCTTATTGACGATGAAACACAGAAATTTCATCGGAATTACATATAAAAGCACAATGTCCACATAAGTTCAAGAAGACTGACTCTTCTTAATGTCTATGTTTTGAACCTTTCCTGTGAGACTAGTTTTAGATTCCGATTCTTCAATTCAGGTTTACTGTATCCCTTGGACCTTCTTATTGACAATGAAACACAGAAATTGCATTGGAATTATATACAAAAGGCACAATTCCGACTTATGTACAAGAAGACTGACTCTTATTACTGTCTATGATTTGAACCTTTCCTGTGAGGCCAATTTTAGTTGTCGTGCTTGACTTCAGGTTTACTGTATCCCTTGGACCTTCTTATTGACGATGAAACGCAGAAATTGCATCGGAATTAAATACAGAAGGCACAATGCCGACTTAAGTACGAGAGGACTGTCTCCTCTTACATTCTATGATTTCAGCCTTTCCTGTGAAACCAGTTTCAGATTCCGATGCATCACTTCAGGTGTACTGCATCCCTTGGACCTTCTTATTGAGAATGAAATACAGAAATTGCGTCGGAATTAAATACAAAAGTCACAATGCCAACTTAAGTACAAGAAGACTGACTCTTCATCCTGTCTATGATTTGAACCTTTCCTGTAAGACCAGTTTTGGATTTCGTTGCTTCACTTCAGGATTACTGTATCCCTTGGATCTTCTTATTGACGATGAACCACCGAAATTGCATCGAAATTAAATACAAAAGCACAATGCCGACTTAAGTACAAGAAGACTGACTCTTTTTACAGTCTATGTTTTAAACCTTTCCTGTGAGACCAGTTTTGATTCCGATTCTTCACTTCAGGTTTACTGTATGCCTTGGACCATCTTTTTGACGATGAAACACCGAAATTGCATCGGAATTAAATACATAAGGCACAATGCCGACTTAAGTACAAGAAGACTGACTCTTCTTACTGTCTATGCTTTGAATTTTTCCTGTGAGACCAGTTTCAAATTCCGATACTTCTCTTCACTCCTACTGTATCCGTTGGATCTTCGTATTGACGATGAAACACATAATCTGCATCGGAATTAAATACAATAGGCACAATGCCGACTTAAGTACAAGAGGACTGACTCTTTTTACTCTCTATGCTTTGAACCTTTCCTGTGAGACCAGTTTTAGATTCTGATGCTTCACTTCAGGTTTACTGTATCCCTTGGACCATGATGTTGAGGATGAAATTCAGAAATTGCATCGGAATTAAATCCAAAAGCCACAATGCCGACTTAAGTACAAGAAGACTGACTCTTCTTACTGTCTACGTTCTGAACCTTTCCAGGGTTACCAGTTTTTGACTCCGATGCTTCACTTCAGGTTACTGTAACACTTGGACCTTCTTATTACCGATGAAACAAAGAAATTGCTTCGGAATTAAATACAAAAGGCACAATTCCGTCTTATGTACAAGAAGACTGACTCTTATTACTGTCTATGATTTGAACCTTTCCTGTGAGACCAATTTTAGTTTCCGTTCTTGACTTCAGGTGTATTGTATCCCTTGGACCTTCTTATTGACGATGAAACACAGAAATTGCATCGGATTTAATACAGAAGGCACAATGCCGACTTAAGTACGAGAGGACAGTCTCTTCTTACATTCTATGATTTGAGCCTTTCCTGTGAGACCAGTTTCAGATTCCGATGCTTCACTTCAGGTTTAGTGTATGCCTTGGACCATCTTTTTGACGATGAAACACCGAAATTGCATCGGAATTATATACAAAATGCACAACGCCGACTTAAGTACAACAAGACTGACTCTCTTTACTGTCTATGCTTTGAATTTTTCCTGTGAGACCAGTTTCAAATTCCGATACTTCTCTTCACTCTTACTGTATCCCTTGGACCTTCGTATTGACGATGAAATACAGATATTCCATCGGAATAAAATACCTAAGGCACAATGCCGACTTAAGTACAAGAAGACTGACTCTTCCAACTGTCGATGTTTTGAATCTTTCCTGTGAGACCACCTTTAGATTCCGATGCTTCGCTTCAGGTTTACTGTATCCCTTGAACCTTCTTATTGACGATGAAACTCAGAAATTGCATCGGCATTAAATACAAAAGGCACAATGCCGACTTATGTACAAGAAGACTCACTCTACTTACTGTCTATGATTTGAACCTTTCCTGTGAGAACAGTTTTAGATTCCGATGCTTCGCTTCAGGCTTTTTGTATACCTTAGACCTTCTTATTGACAATGAAACACAGAAATTGCATCGGAATTAAATACAAAAAGCACAATGCCGACTTAAGTACAAGAAGACTGACTCTTCCAACTGTCGATGTTTTGAATCTTTCCTGTGAGACCACCTTTAGATTCCGATGCTTCACTTCAGGTTTACTGTATCCCTTGGACCAAATTGTTGACGATGAAACACAGAAATTGCATCGGAATTAAATACATAAGGCACATTGCCAACTTAAGTACAAGAAGACTGACTATTCTTACTGTCAATGTTTTGAACCTTTTGTGTGAGACCAGTTTTTGATTCCTATGCTTCGCTTCAGGTTTACTGTATCCCTTGGACCTTCTTATTGACGATGAAACACAGCAATTGCATCGGAATTAAATACAAAAGGCACAATGCCGACTTAAGTACAAGAAGACTGACTCTTCCAACTATCTATGTTTTGAACTTTTCCTGTGAGACCACCTTAAATTCCGATGCTTCACTTCAGGTTTCTGTATACCTTGGATCCTCTTATTGACGATGATACATAGAAATTACTTCGGAATTAAATACAAAAGGCACCATGCCGACTGAAGTACAAGGAGATTGACTTTTCATACTGTCTATGCTTTGAACCTTCCCAGTGAGACCAGTTTTAGAATCCGATGCTTCACTTCAGGTTTACTGTATCCCTCGGACCTTCTTATTGACGATGAAACACAGAAATTGCATAGGAATTAAATACAAAAGCCACAATGCCGTCTTAAGTACAAGAAGACTGACTCTTCTTACTGTCTATGCTTTTAACCTTTCCTGTGTGACCAGTTTTACATTCCGATGCTTCACTTCAAGTTTATTGTATCCCTCGGACCTTCTTATTCACGATGAAACACAGATATTCCATCGGAATTAAATACAAAAGTCTCAATGCCAACTTAAGTACAAGAAGACTGACTCTTCTTCCTGTCTATGTTTTGAACCTCTCCTGTAAGACCAGTTTTGGATTCCGTTGCTTCACTTCAGGTTTACTGTATCCCTTGGATCTTCTTATTGGCGATGATCCACAGAAATTGCATCAGAATATAATACAAAAGCACAATGCCGACTTAAGTACAAGAGGACTGACTTCTTTTACAGTCTATGTTTTAAACCTTTCCTGTGAGACCAGTTTTAGATTCCGATGCTTCAGTTCAGGTTTACTGTATGCCTTGGACCATCTTTATTACAATGAAACATCGAAATTGCATCGGAAATAAATACATAAGGCACAATGCCGACGTAAGTACAAGAAGACTGACTCTTTTTACTGTCTATGTTTTGCACCTTTCCATTGAGACCAGTTTTAGATTCCGATGCTTCACTTCAGGTTTACTGTATCCCTTAGACCATGTTGTTGACGATGAAACACAGATATTTCATCGGAATTTAATACATAAGGCACATTGCCAACTTAAGTACAAGAAGACTGACTCCTCATACTATCAATATTTTGAACCTTTCCTGTGAGACCAGTTTTACATTCCGATGCTTCACTTCAGGTTTGCTCTTTCCTTTTGACCTTCATATTGACGATGAGACACAGAAATAGCATCGGAATTAAATACAAAAGGCACAATGCCGAATTAAGTACAACAGGACTGACTCTTCTTACATTCTATGGTTTGAACGTTTCCTGTAAGACCAGTTTTAGTTTCCGATGCTTCACTTCAGGTTTACTGTATCCCTTAGACCATGTTGTTGACGATGAAACACAGATATTTCATCGGAATTTAATACATAAGGCACATTGCCAACTTAAGTACAAGAAGACTGACTATTCTTACTGTCAATGGTTTGAACCTTTTGTGTGAGACCAGTTTTTGATTCCTATGCTTCACTCCAGGTGTACTGCATCCCTTGGACCTTCTTATTGAGAATGAAATACAGAAATTGCATCCTAATTAAATACAAAAGTCACAATGCCAACTTAAGTACAAGAAGACTGACTCTTCTTCCTGTCTATGTTTTGAACCTCTCCTGTAAGACCTGTTTTGGATTCCGTTGCTTCACTTCAGGTTTACTGTATCCCTTGGATCTTCTTATTGACGATAAACCACAGAAATTGCATCGGAATTTAATACAAAAGCACAATGACGACTTAAGTACAAGAGGACTGTCTCTTTTTATGGTCTATGTTTTAAACCTTTCCTGTGAGACCAGTTTTAGATTCCGATGCTTCAGTTCAGGTTTACTGTATGCCTTGGACCATCTTTTTGACGATGAAACACCGAAATTGCATCGGAATTAAATACATAAGGCACAATGCCGACTTATGTACAAGAAGACTGACTCTTTTTACTGTCTATGTTGTGAATCTTTCCTGTGAGACCAGTTTCAGATTCCGATGCTTCACTTCAGGTTTACTGTATCCCTTGGACCATGTTGTTGACGATGAAACACAGATATTGCATCGGAATTTAATACATAAGGCACATTGCCGACTTAAATACAAGAAGACTGACTCCTCTTACTGTCAATATTTTGAACCTTACGTGTGGGACCAGTTTTTGATTCCTATGCTTCGCTTCAGGTTTACTGTATTCCTTGGACCTCCTTATTGACCATGAAACACAGAAATTGCATCGGAATTAAATACAAAAACCACAATGCCGACTTAAGTACAAGAAGACAGACTCTTCTTACTGTCTACGTTTTGAACCTCTTCTGGGTTACCAGTTTTTGACTCCGATGCTTCACTTCAGGTTATTCTAACCCTTGGACCTTCTTATTGACGATGAAACACAGAAATTGCTTCGGAATTAAAAACAAAAGGCACAATTCCGACTTAAGTACATGAGGACTGACTCTTCTTACGTTCTATGCTTTGATTCTTTCCTGTGAGACCAGTTTTACATTCCGATGCTTCACTTCAGGTTTGCTCTTTCCTTTTGACTTTCATTTTGACGATCAGAAACAAAAATAGCATCGGAATTAAATACAAAAGGCACAATGCCGAATTAAGTACAAGAGGACTGACTCTTCTTACATTCTATGCTTTGAACGTTTCCTGTGAGACCAGTTTTAGTTTCCGATGCTGCAATTCAATTTTACTGTATCCCTTGGACCTTCTTATTAACGATGAAACACAGAAATTTCATCGGAATTACATATAAAAGCACAATGTCCACATACGTTCAAGAAGACTGACTCCTCTTAATGTCTATGTTTTGAACCTTTCCTGTGAGACTAGTTTTAGACTCCGATTCTTCAATTCAGGTTTACTGTATCCCATGGACCTTCTTATTGACGATGAAACACAGAAATTGCATTGGAATTAAATACAAAAGGCACAATTCCGACTTATGTACAAGAAGACTGACTCTTATTACTGTCTATGATTTGAACCTTTCCTGTGAGGCCAATTTTAGTTTCCGTGCTTGACTTCAGGTTTACTGTATCCCTTGGACCTTCTTATTGACGATGAAACACAGAAATTGCATCGGAATTAAATACAGAAGGCACAATGCCGACTTAAGTACGAGAGGACTGTCTCTTCTTACATTATATGATTTCAGCCTTTCCTGTGAAACCAGTTTCAGATTCCGATGCTTCACTTCAGGTGTACTGCATCCCTTGGACCTTCTTATTGAGAATGAAATACAGAAATTGCATCGGAATTAAATACAAAAGTCACAATGCCAACTTAAGTACAAGAAGACTGACTCTTCATCCTGTCTATGCTTTGAACCTTTCCTGTAAGACCAGTTTTGGATTCCGTTGCTTCACTTCAGGATTACTGTATCCCTTGGATCCTCTTATTGACGATGAACCACAGAAATTGCATCGAAATTAAATACAAAAGCTCAATGCCGACTTAAGTACAAGAAGACTGACTCTTTTTACAGTCTATGTTTTAAACCTTTCCTGTGAAACCAGTTTTGATTCCGATGCTTCACTTCAGGTTTACTGTATGCCTTGGACCATCTTTTTGACGATGGAACACCGAAATTGCATCGGAATTAAAAACATAAGGCACAATGCCGACTTAAGTACAAGAAGACTGACTCTTCTTACTGTCTATGTTAGGAACCTTTCGTGTGATACCAGTTTGTGATTCCGATGCTTGACTTCAGGTGTACTGTAGACCTTGCACCTCCTTATTGACGATGAAACACAAAAATTGCATCGGAATTAAATAAAAAACACACAATGCCGACTTATGTAGAAGAAGACTGACTCTGCTTACTGTCTATGGTTTGAACCTTTCCTGTAATACCAGTTTTAGATTCCGATGCTTCACTTCAGGTTTACTGTATCCCTTGGACCTTCTTATTGACGATGAAATAGAGAAATTGCATCGGAATTAAATACAAAAGGCACAACGCCGACTTAAGTACAACAAGACAGACTCTCTTTACTGTCTATGCTTTGAATTTTTCCTGTGAGACCAGTTTCAAATTCCGATACTTCTCTTCACTCCTACTGTATCCCTTGGATCTTCTTATTGACGACGAAACACATAAACTGCATCGGAATTAAATACAATAGGCACAATGCCGACTTAAGTACAAGAGGACTGACTCTTTTTACTGTCTGTGTTTTGAACCTTTCCTGTGAGACCAGTTTTAGATTCTGATGCTTCACTTCAGGTTTACTGTATCCCTTGGACCATGTTGTTGACGATGAAACACAGAAATTGCATCGGAATTAAATACATAAGGCACATTGCCGACTTAAGTACAAGAATACTGACTCTTCTTACTGTCAAAGTTTTGAACCTTTCGTGTGAGACCAGTTTTTGATTCCTATGCTTGCTTCAGGTTTACTGTATCCCTTGGACCTTCTTATTGACGATGAAACACAGAAATTGCATCGGAATTAAATCCAAAAGCCACAATTCCGACTTAAGTACAAGAAGACTGACTCTTCTTACTGTCTACGTTCTGAACCTATCCAGGGTTACCAGTTTTTGACTCCGATGCTTCACTTCAGGTTACTGTAACCCTTGGACCTTCTTATTACCGATGAAACACAGAAATTTCTTCGGAATTAAATACAAAAGGCACAATTCCGACTTATGTACAAGAAGACTGACTCTCATTACTGTCTATGATTTGAACCTTTCCTGTGAGACCAATTTTAGTTTCCGTGCTTGACGTCAGGTTTATTGTATCCCTTGGACCTTCTTATTGACGATGAAACACAGAAATTGCATCGGAATTAAATACAGAAGGCACAATGCCGACTTAAGTACGAGAGGACTGTCACTTCTTAGATTCTATGATTTGAGCCTTTCCTTTGAGACCAGTTTCAGATTCCGATGCTTCACTTCAGGTGTACTGCATCCCTTGGACCTTCTTGTTGAGAATGAAATACAGAAATTGCATCGGAATTAAATACAAAAGTCACAATGCCAACTTAAGTAGAAGAAGACTGACTCTTCTTCCTGTCTATCTTTTGAACCTTTCGTGTAAGACCAGTTTTGGATTCCGTTGCTTCACTTCAGGTTTACTATATCTCTTTGATCTTCTTATTGACGATGAACCACAGAAATTGCATCGGAATTAAATACAATAGCTCAATGCTGACTTATATATAAGAAGACTGACTCTTTTTACAGTCTATGTTTAAACCTTTCCTGTGAGACCAGTCTTAGATTCCGATGCTTCACTTCAAGTTTAGTGTATGCCTTGGACCATCTTTTTGACGATGAAACACCGAAATTGCATCGGAATTAAATACAAAATGCACAACGCCGACTTAAGTACAACAAGACTGACTCTCTTTACTGTCTATACTTCGAATTTTTCCTGTGAGACCAGTTTCAAATTCCGATACTTCTCTTCACTCTTACTGTATCCCTTGGACCTTCTTATTGACGATGAAACACATAAACTGCATCGGAAGTAAATACAAAAGGCACAATGCCGACTTAAGTACGAGAGGACTGACTCTCCTTACTGTCTATGTTTTGAACCTTTCCTGTGAGACCAGTTTTAGATTCCGATGCATCACTTCAGGTTTACGTTATCACTCGGACGTTCTTATTGACGATGAAACACAGAAATTGCATAGGAATAAAATACAAAAGGCACATTGCTGATTAAGTACAAGAGGAACGGCTTTTCATTCATTCTATGATATAAACATTCCCTGTGGGATCCGTTTTAGATTCCGATGCTTCACTTCAGGATTACTGTATCCCTTGGACCTTCTTAATGACGATGAAACACAGAAATTACATCGGAATTAAAAACAAAAAGCACATTGCCGACTTAAGTAAAAGAAGACTGATTCTTCTTACTGTCTATGTTTTGAACCTTTAATGTGAGACCGGTTTTCGATTCTGATGCTTCACTTCAGGTTTAATGTATCCCGTGGGCCTTCTTATTGACGATGAAACACACAAATTGATTCGGAATAAAATACAGAAGGCCCAATGCCGACATAAGTGCAAGAGGACTGACTCTTCTTACATTCTATGTTTTGTGCCTTTCCCGTGAGACCAGCTTTAGAATCCGATGCTTCACTTCAGGTTTACTGTATCCCATGGACCATCTTATTGACGATGAAACACAGAAATTGCATCGGAATTAAATACATATGACACACAGCTGTTTTCAGTACAAGAAGACTGACTCTTCTTACTGTCTATGTTTTGAACCTTTCGTGGGAGGGAAGGTTTCATTCCGATGCTTCACTTCGGGTTTACTATATCTCTTAGACCTTCTTATTGACGATGGAGTACAGAAATTGCAATCGAATTAAATACAAAAGACACAATGCCGACTTAAGTACAAGAAGACTGACTCTTCTTACTCTCAATGTTTTGAACCTTTCCTGTGAGACCAGTTTTAGATTCCGTGCTTGACTTCAGGTTGACTGTATCCTTTGGTTCTTCTTATTGACGATGGAACACAGAAATTGCAGCGGTTTTAAATACAAAAGTCACAATGCCGACTTAAGTACAAGAAGACTGACTCTTCTAACAGTCTATGCTTTGAACCTTTCCTGTGAGACCAGCTTTAGATTCCGATGCTTCACTTCAGGTATTTTGTATCCCTTGGACATTCTTATTGACGATGAGACACAGAAACTCCATCGGAATTTAATACAAAAGGCACAATGCCAACTTAAGTACAAGAATACTGACTCCTCTAACTGTCTATGTTTTGACCCTTTCCTGTGAGACCAGTTTTAGATTCCGATGCTTCACTTCAGGTTTACTGTATCTCTTGGACCTTCTTTTGACGATGAAACACTGAAATTGCATCGGAATTAAATACAAAAGGCACAATGCCGACTTAAGAACCAGAAGACTGAATCTTCTGGCTGTCTATGTTTTAAACCTTTAATGTGAGACCAGTTTTAGATTCCGATGCTTTACTTCAGGTTTATTGTATCCCGTGGACCTTCTTATTGACGAAGAAACACAGAAATTGCATTGGAATTAAATACAAAAGGCACAATGACGACTTAAGTACAAGAAGACTGACTCTTCTTAATGTCTATGTTTTGAATCTTTCCTGTGAGACCAGTTTTGGATTCCGATGCTTCACTTCATTTTTACTGTATTCCTTGGACCTTCTTATTGGCGATGAAACAGAGAAATTGCATCAGAATGAAATACAAAAGGCACTATGCCGACTTATGTGCAAGAAGACTGACTCTTCTTACTATCTATGATTTGAACCGTTCCTGTGAGACAAGTTTTAGATTCCGTGCTTGACTTCAGCCTTACTGTATCCCTTGGACCTTCTTATTGACGATGACACACAGAAATTGCATCGGAATTAAATACAGAAGGCACAATGCCGACTTAAGTAGAAGAAGACTGACTCTTCTTACTGTCTATGTTTGAACGTTTCCTGGGATACCAGTTTTAGATTCCGATGCTACACTCCAGGCTTACAGTATCCCTTGAACCTTCTAAATGACGATGAAACACAGATATTGCATCGGAATTAAATACATAAGGCACAATGCCGACTTATGTACAAGAAGACTGTCATTTCTTACTGTCTATGATTTGAACCTTTAGAGTGAGACTGGTTTTGGATTCCGTGAATGACTTCAGGTTTACTGTATCCCTTGCATCTCCTTATTGACGATGAAACACATAAATTGCATCGGAATTAAATACAAAAGACACAATGCCGACTTAAGTAGAAGAAGACTGACTCTGCTTACTGTCTATGTTTTGAACCTTTATTGTAATACCAGTTTTAGATTCCGATGCTTCACTTCAGGTTTACGTTATCCCTCGGACCTTCTTATTGACGATGAAACACAGAAATTGCATAGGAATAAAATACAAAAGGCATATTGCTGATTAAGTACAAGAGGATCGACTTTTCATTCATTCTATGATATAAACCTTCCCTGTGGGATCCCTTTTAGATTCCGATGCTCCACTTCAGGATTACTGTATCCCTTGGACTTTCTTAATGACGTTGAAACACAGAAATTACATCGGAATTAAAAACAAAAGGCACATTGCCGACTTAAGTACAAGAAGACTGATTCTTCTTACTGTCTATGTTTTGAACCTTTAATGTGAGACCAGTTTTAGATTCTGATGCTTCACTTCAGCTTTACTGTATCCCTTGGACCTTCTTATTGACGATGAAACACAGAAATTGAATCGGAATAAAATACAGAAGGCACTATGCCGACAAAAGTACAAGAGGACTGACTCTTCTTACATTCTATTATTTGTGCCTTTCCTGTGCGACCAGTTTTACATTCCGATGCTTCACTTCAGGTTTACTGTATCCCTTGGACCATCTTATTGACGATGAAACACAGAAATTGCATCGGAATTAAATACATATGACACACTGCCGATTTCAGTACATGAGGACTTACTCTTTTTACTGTCTATATTTTGAACCTTTCGTGGGAGAGAAGTTTTCATTCCGATGCTTCATTTCAGGTTTACTGTATCCCTTAACCTTCTTATTGACGATGGAGTACAGAGATTGCAATCGAATTAAATACAAAAGGCACAATGCCGAATTAAGTACAAGAAGACTGACACTACTTACTGTCAATGCTTTAAACCTTTCCTGTGGGACCAGTTTCAGATTTCGATGCTTAACTTCAGGTGTACTGTATCCCTTGGACCTTCTTATTAACGATGAAACACAGAAATTACATGGGAATTAAATGCAAAAGTCACAATGCCGACTAAAGTACAAGTAACTGACTCCTCTTACTGACTATGTTTGAACCTTTCCTGTGACACCAGTTTTAGATTCCGATGCTTCACTTCAAGTTTACTACATCCCTTGGACCTTCTTATTGCCGATGGAACACAGATATTGCATCGAAATTAAATACAAAAGGCACAATGCCGACTTAAGTACAAGAAGACTGACTCTTCTTACAGTCTATGCTTTGAACCCTTCCTGTGAGATCAGCTTTAGATTCCGATGCTTCACTTCAGATATTTTGTATCCCTTGGACATTCTTATTGACAATGAAACACATAAATTGCATCGGAATTTAATACAAAAGGCACAATGCCAACTTAAGTACAAGAATACTGAATCCTCTAACTGTCTATGTCTCGAAACTTTCCTGTGAGACCAGTTTTGGATTCCGATGCTTCACTACAGGTTTGCTGTATTCCTTGGACCTTCTTATTGGCGATGAAACACAGAAATTGCATCGGAATTAAATACAAAAGGCACAATGACGACTTAAGTACAAGAAGACTGACTCTTCTTACTGTCTATGTCTCAAAACTTTCCTGTGAGACCAGTTTTGGATTCCGATGCTTCACTACAGGTTTACTGTATTCCTTGGACCTTCTTATTGGCGATAAAACAGAGAAATTGCATCGGAATGAAATACAAAAGGCACTATGCCGACTTACGTACAAGAAGACTGACTCTTCTTACTATCTATGATTTGAACCATTCCTGTGAGACAAGTTTTAGTTTCCGTGCTTGACTTCAGGGTTACTGTATCCCTTGGACCTTCTTAATGACGATGAAACACAGAAATTGCATGGGCATTAAATTCAAAAGGCACAATGGCGACTTAAGTACAAGAAGACTGACTCTTCTTACTGTCTATGATTGAAACCTTTCCTGTGAGAACAGCTTTAGATTCTGATGCTTCACTTCAGGTTTACTGCACCCCTTCGACCATGTTGTTGATGATGAAACACAGAAATTGCATCGGAATTAAATACATAAGGCACATTGCCGACTTAAGTACAAGGAGAATGACTCTTCTTACTGTCTACGTTTTGAACCTTTCCTGGGATACCCGTTTTTGACTCCGATGCTTAACTTCAGGTTACTGTAACCCTTGGACCTTCTTATTGACGATGAAACACAGAAATTGCATCGGAATTAAATACAAATGGCACAATGCCGACTTAAGTACAAGAAGACTGACGCTTCTTACTGTCTATGATTTGAACGTTTCCTGTGAGACCAGCTTTAGATTCCGATGCTTCACTTCATGTTAACTGTATCCCTTGGACCTTATTGTTGACGATGAAACACAGAAATTCAATCGGAATTAAATACAAAAGACACAATGTCGACTTAACTAAAAGATGACTGACTCTTCTTACTGTCTATGTTTGAACCTTTCCTGTGAGATCAGTTTCAGATTCCGCTGCTTTACTTCAGGTTTACTGTATCCCTTGAACCTTCTAAATGACGATGAAACACAGATATTACATCGGAATTAAATACAAAAGGCACAATGCCGACTTAAGTACAAGAAGAGTGACTCTTCTTACTGTCTATATTTGAACCATTATTGTGTGACCAGGTTTAGATTCCGATGCTTCACTCCGGGTTACTGTATCCATTGGACCTTTTTATTGGCGATGAAACACAGAAATTGCATCAGAATTAAATACAAAAGGCACATGGCTAACTTATGTGCAAGAAGACTGACTCTTCTTTCTGTCTATGATTTGAACCTTTAGAGTGAGACCGGTTTTGGATTCCGCGCTTGACTTCAGTTTTACTGTATCCCTTGGACCTTCTTATTAACGATGAAACACAGATATTGCATCGGATTTAAATACAAAAGACACAATGCCGACTTAAGTACAAGAAGGCTGTCCCTTCTTACTGTCTATGTTTTGAACCTTTCCTCTGAGACCAGTTTTAGATATCGATGCTTCACTTCAGGTTTACTGTATCCCTTGGACCTTCATATTGACGATGAAACACAGATATTACATAGGAAGTAAGTACAAAAGGCACAATGCCGATTAAGTACAAGAGGACTGACTTTCGTTACATTCTATGATTTAAACCTTTCCTGTGAGGCCAGTTTAAGATTCTGATGCTTCACTTCAGGTTTACTGTATCCCTTGGACCTTGTTATTGACGATGAAACACATATATTGCAACGGAATTAAATGCAAAAGGCACAATGCCGACTTATGTACAAGAAGTCTGACTCTTCTAACTGTCTATGTTGTGAACCTTTCCTGTGAGAACAGTTTTAGATTCCGATGCATCGCTTCTGGCTTACTGTATCTCTTGGACCTTCTTCTTGACGATGAAACACATATATTGCATCTGAATTAAATACATAAGGCACAATGCCGACTTAAGTACAAGAAGGTTGACTCTTCTTCCTGTCTATGTTTTAAGCCTTTCCTGTGAGACCAGTTTTAGATACCGATGCTTCACTTCAGGTTTACCGTAACCCTTGGACCTACTTATTGACGATGAAATACAGAAATTGCATCGGAATTAAATACAAAAGGCACAATGCCGACTTAAGTACAAGAGGACTGACTCTTATTACTGTCTATTATTTGAACCTTTCCTGTGAGACCAGTTTTAGATTCCGATGCTTCACTTCAGGTTTACGTTATCCCTCGGACCTTGTTAATGAAGATGAAACACAGAAATTGCATCGGAATTTAATACAGAAGGCACAATGATGACTTAAGTACAGGAGGAACGACTCTTCTTACATTCTATGATTTGAGCCGTTCCTGTCAAACCAGTTTCAGATTCCGATGCTCAACTTCAGGTGTACTGTATCCCTTGGACCTTCTTATTAACGATGAAACACAGAAATTACATGCGAATTAAATGCAAAAGTCACTATGCCGACTTAAGTACAAGAAGGCTGACTCCTGTTACTGACTATGTTTGGGCCTTTCCTGTGACACCAGTTTTAGATTCCGATGCTTCACTTCAAGGTTACTACATCCCTTCGACCTTCTTATTGCCGATGGAACACAGAAATAGCATCGAAATTAAATACAAAAGGCACAATGCCGACTTAAGTACAAGAAGACTGACTCTTCTTACAGTCTATGCTTTGAACCTTTCCTGTGAGACCAGCTTTAGATTCCGATGCTTCACTTCACGTATTTTGTCTCCCTTGGACATTCTTATTGACGATGAAACAAATAAATTGCATCGGAATTTAATACAAAAGGCACAATGCCAACTTAAGTACAAGAAGACTGACTCCTCTAACTTTCTATGTTTTGAACCTTCCCTGTGAGCCCAGTTTTAGATTCCGATGCCACACTTCAGGATTACTGTATCTCTTGGACGTTCTTATTGACGATGAAACACAGAAATTGCATGGGAATTAAATACAATAGGCACAATGCCGACTTAAGAACCAGAAGACTGAATCTTCTTACTGTCTATGTTTTAAACCTTTCCTGTGAGACCAGTTTTAGATTCCGATGCTTGACTTCAGGTTTACTGTATCCCTTGGACATTCTTATTAACGATGAAACACAGATATTGCATCGGATTCAAATACAAAAGACACAATGCCGACTTAAGTACAATAAGGCTGTCCCTTCTTACTGTCTATGTTTTGAACCTTTCCTGTGAGACCAGTTTTGGATATCGATGCTTCACTTCAGGTTTAGTATATCCCTTGGACCTTGTTATTGACAGTGAAACAAAGAAATTGAATGGGAATTAAATACAAAACGCACTATGCCGACGTAAGTACAAGAAGACCGACTCTTCTTACTGTCTATGATTTGAACCTTTCGTGTGAGAACAGCTTTAGATTCCGATGCTACACTTCAGGTTTTTTGTATCCCTTGGACCTTCTTCTTGACGATGAAACACAGAAATTGCATCGGAATTAAATACAAAATGCACAATGCCGACTTACGTACTTGAAGACTGACTTTTTTTACTGTCTATGATTTGAAACGTTCCAGTGAGACCAGTTTCAGATTCCGATGCTTCTCTTCACTCTTACTGTATCCCTTGGACCTTCTTATTGACGATGAAACACAGAAATTGCATCGGAATTAAATACAAAAGGCACAATGCCGACTTAAGTACAAGAAGATTGACTCTTCTTACTGTCTATGTTTTAAGCCTTTCCTGTGAGACCAGTTTTAGATTCCGATGCTTCACTTCAGGTTTACTGTATCCCTTGGACAGTGTTATTGACGATGAAACACAGAAATAGCATCGGAATTAAATACAAAAGGCACCATGCTGATTTAAGTACAAGAAGATGGACTCTTCTTACTGTCAATGATTTGAACCTTTCCTGTGAGACCAGCTTTAGATTCCGATGCTTCATTTTAACTGCATCACTTGGACCTTCTTATTGACGATGAAACACAGAAATTCCATCGGAATTAAATACAAAAAGCACAATGTCGACTTAACTACAAGACGACTGACTCTTCTTACTGTCTATGTTTTAACCTTTCCTGTGAGACCAGTTTCAGATTCCGATGCTTCACTTCAGGTTTACTGTATCCCTTGGACCTTCTTATTGACGATGAAACGCATATATTGCAACGCAATTAAATGCAAAAGGCACAGTGCCGACTTAAGTACAAGAAGACTGACTCATCTTACGGTCTATCGTGGAACCATTATTGTGTGACCAGTTTTAGATTCCGATGCTTCACTTCAGGTTTACTGTATCCATTGGACCTTCTTATTGAAGATGAAACTCAGAAATTGCATGAGAATTAAATACAAAAGGCACATCGCCGACATATGTACAAAAAGACTGTCTCTTCTTACTCTCTATGATTTGAATCATTCCTGTGAGACCGGTTTTAGATTCCGTGCTTAGACTTCAGATTACTGTATCCCTTGGACCTTCTTATTTACGATGAAACACAGAAATTGCATCGGAATTAAATACAGAAGGCACAATGCCGACTTTAGTACAACAGGACTAACTCTTCTTATATTCTATGATTTGAGCCTTTACTGTGAGACCAGTTGCAGATTCCGATGCTTCACTTCAGGTGTACTGTATCCCTTGGACCTTCTTATTTACGATGAAACACGGATATTGCATCAGATTTAAATACAAAAGACACAATGCCGACCTAAGTACTGGAAGACTGTCTCTTCTTACTGCCTATGTATTGAACCTTTCCTCTGAGACTAGTTTTAGATATCGATGCTTCACTTCACGTTTACTGTATCCCTTGGACCTACTTATTGACGATGAAACACAGAAATTTCATAGGAATTACATATAAATGCACAATGTCCACTTAAGTTCAAGAAGACTGACTCTTCTTAATGTCTATGATTTGAACCTTTCCTGTGAGACTAGTTTTAGATTCCGATCCTTCACTTCAGGTTTACTGTATCCCTTGGACCTTCTTATTGACGATGAAACACAGAAATTGCACCGGAATTAATACAGAAGGCACAATGCCGACTTAAATACGAGAGGACTGACTCTACTTACATTCTATGATTTGAGCCTTTCCTGTGAGACCAGTTTCAGATTCCGATGCTTAACTTCAGGTGTACTGCATCCCTTGGACATTCTTATTGACAATGAAATACAGAAATTGCATCGGAATTAAATACAAAAGTCATAATACCAACTTAAGTACAAAAAGACTTTCTCTTCTTCCTCTTTATGTTTTGAGTATTTCCTGTAAGACCAGTTTTGGATTCCGTTGCTTCACTTCAAGTTTCCTGTATCCCTTGGACCTTCTTATTGACGATGAACCACAGAAGTTGCATCGGAATTAAATACAAAAGCACAATGCCGACTTAAGTACAAGAAGACTGACTCTTTCTACAGTCTATGTTTTAAACCTTTCCTGTGAAACCAGTTATAGATTCCAATGCTTCACTTCAGGTTTACTGTATGCCTTGGACCATTTTTTAGACGATGAAACACAGAAATTGCTTCGGAATTAAATACAAAAGGCACAATGGCGACTTAAGTACAAGAAGACTGACTCTTCTTACTGTCTACGTTTTGAACCTTTCGTGTGAGACCAGTTTGTGATTCCGATGCTTTACTTCAGGTTTACTGTATCCCATGCACCTCCTTATTGACGATGAAACATAAAAATGGCATCGGAATTAAATACAAAAGATACAATGCCAACTTAAGTAGAAGAAGACTGACTCTGCTTACTGTCTATGTTTTGAACCTTTCCTGTAATACCAGTTTCAGATTCCGATGCTTCACTTCAGGTTTACTGTGTCCCTTGGACCACCTTATTGACGATGAAATACAGAAATTGCGTCGGAATTAAATGCAAAAGGCACAACGCAGACTTAAAAACAACAAGACTGAGTCTCTTTACTGTCTATGTTTTGAATTTTTCCTGTGAGACCAGTTTCAAATTCCGATACTTCTCTTCACTCTTACTGTATCGCTTGGACCTTCTTATTCACGATGAAACACATAAACTGCATCGGAATTAAATAAAAAAGGTACAATGTTGACTTAAGTACAAGAGGACTGACTCTTCTTACTGTCTATGTTTTGAACATTACCCATGAGACCAGTTTTAGATTCCGATGCTTCACTTCAGGTTTACGTTACCCCTCGTACCTTCTTATTGACGATGAAACACAGAAATTGCATAGGAATAAAATACAACAGGCACATGGCTGATTATGTACAAGAGGACCGACTTTTCATTCATTCTATGATATAACCCCTCCCTGTGGGATCAGTTTTAGATTCCGTGCTTCACTTCAGGATTACTGTATCCCTTGGACCTTCTTAATGACGATGAAACACAGAAATTTCATCAGAATTAAATACAGAAGGCACAATGCCGACTTAAGTACAGGAGCACTGACTCTTCTTACATTCTGTGATTTGAGCCGTTCCTGTGAGACCAGTTTCAGATTCCGATGCTTAACTTCAGGTGTACTGTATCCCTTGGACCTTCTTATTAACGATGAAACACAGAAATACCAAGGGAATTAAATGCAAAAGTCACAATGCCGACTTAAGTACAAGAAGACTGACCCTTCTTACTGTCTATGATTTGAAACTTTCCTGCGAGACCAGCTTTAGATTCCGACGCTTCTCTTCTGGTTTTTTTTTTCCCTTGGACCTTCTTCTTGACGATGAAACACATAAATTGCATCGGAATTAAATACAAAACGCACAATGCCGATTTAAGTACAAGTGGACTGACACTTTTTCCTGTCTATGGTTTGAACCTTTTCTGTGAGACCAGTTTTAGGTTCCGATGCTTCACTTCAGGTTTACTTTATCCCTTGGACCTTCTTATTAACGATGAAACACAGAAATTGCATCCGAATTACATATAAGAGCACAATGCCCACTTAAGTTCAAGAAGACTGACTCTTCTTAATGTCTATGCTTTGAATCTTTCCTGTGAGACCAGTTATAGATTTCGATGCTTCACTTCAGGTTTACTGAATCCCTTGGACCATCTTATTGACGATGAAACACAGAAATTGCATCGGAATTAAATACAAAAGGCATAATGCCGACTTAAGAACGAGAAGACTGAATCTTCTTGCTGTCTATGTTTTAAACCTTTAATGTGAGACCAGTTTTAGATTCCGATGCTTCACTTCAGGTTTACGTTATCCCTCGTACCTTCTTATTGACGATGAAATACAGAAATTGAATCGGAATAAAAAACAGAAGGCACAATGCTGACAAACGTACAAGAGGACCGACTCTTCTTACATTCTATGATTTGTGCCTTTCCTGTGAGACCAGTTTTAGATTCCGATGCTTCACTTCAGGTTAACTGTATCTCTTGGACCTTCTAATTGACGATGAAACACAGAAATTGCATCGCAATTAAATACAAATGGCACAATGCAGACTTAACTACAAGAAGACTGACTCTTCTTACTGTCTATGTTTTAAACCTTTCCTGTGAGACCAGTTTTGGATTTCGATGCTTCACTTCAGGTTTACTGTATCCCTTGGACCATCTTATTGATGATGAAACACAGAAATTGAATCGGAATTAAATACATATGACACACAGTCGATTTCAGTACAAGAAGACTGACTCTTCTTACGGTCTATGTTTTGAACCTTTCGTGGGAGACAAGTATTCATTCCGATGCTTCACTTCAGGTTTACTGTATCCCTTAGACCTTCTTATTGACGATGGAGTACAGAAATTGCAATTGAATTAAATACAAAAGGCACAATGCCGACTTAAGTACAAGAAGACTGACTCTTCTTACTCTCAATGTTTTGAACCTTTCCTGTGAGACCAGTTTTAGATTCCGTGCTTGACTTCAGGTTTACTCTATCCCTTGGACCTACTTATTTTCGATGAAACACAGAAATTGCATCGGAATTAAATACAGAAGGCACAATGCCGACTTAAGTACAAGAAGACCGATTCTTCGTTCTGTCTATGATTTGAACCTTTCCCGTGAGACCAATTGTAGATTCCGTGTTTGACTTCAGGTTTACTGTATCCCTTGGACCTTCTTATTGCCGATGAAACATAGAAATTGCATCGGTTTTAAATACAAAAGTCACAATGCCGACTTAAGTACAAGAAGACTGACTCTTCCTACTGGCCATGTTTTGAACTTTTCCTGTGAGACCACCTTTAGATTCCGATGCTTCACTTCAGGTTTTTTGTATCCCTTGGACCTTCCTATTGACGATGAAACACAGAAATTGCGTCGGAATTAAATACAAAAGGCACAATGCCGACTTAAGTACAAGAAGACTGACTCTTTATACTGTCTATGTTTTGATCCTTTCTTGTTAGAGCAGTTTTAGATTCCGATGCTTCACTTCAGGTTTACTGTATCCCTTGGACCATGTTGTTGACGATGAAACACAGAAATTGCATCGGAGTTAAATACTTAGGGCACATTACCGACTTAAGTACAAGAAGACTGACTCTTCTTACTGTGTACGTTTTGAACCTTTCCTGGGATACCAGTTTTTGACTCCGATGCTTCACTTCAGGTTCCTGTAACCCTTGGACCTTCTTATTGACGATGAAGCACAGAAATTGCTTCGGAATTAAATACAAAAGGCACAATGCCGACTTAAGTACATGAGGACTAACTCTTCTTACATTCTATGCTTTGAACCTTACCTGTGAGACCAGTTTTAGGATCGATGCTTCACTTCAGGTTTACTCTATCCTTTGGATCTTCATATTGACGATGAGACACAGAAATAGCATCGGAATTAGATACAAAAGGCACAATGCCAAATTAAGTAGAAGAGGACTGACTCTACTTAATGTCTATGTTTTGAACCTTTCCTGTGAGACCAAATTTAGTTTCCGATGCTTCACTTCTGGTTTACTGATCCCTTGGACCTTCATATTGGCGATGAAACACAGATATTGCATCGGAATAAAATACAGAAGGCACAATGCCGACTTAAGTACAAGTGGACTGTCTCTTCTTATGATTTGTGCCTTTCCTGTGAGACCAGTTTTAGATATCGATGCTTCACTTCAGCTTTTTTGTATACCTTGGACCTTATTATTGACGATGAAGTACAGAAATTGCATCGGAATCAAATACAAAAGGCACAACGCCGACTTAAGTACAAGAAGACTGATACTTCTTCCTGTCTATGATTTGAACATTTCCTGTGAGACCAGTTTTAGGTTCCGATGCTTCACTTCAGGTTTCCTGTATCCCATGGACCTTCTTATTAACGATGAAACACAGAAATTGCATCGGAATTACATATAAAAACACAATGCCCACTTAAGTTCAAGAAGACTGACTCTACTTAATGTCTATGTTTTGAACCTTTCCTGTGAGAACAGCTTTAGAATCCGATGCTTCACTTCAGGTTTACTTTATCCCTTGGATCTTCTTATTAACGATGAAACACAGAATGTTTTCATCGGAATTACATATAAAAGCACAATGTCCACTTAAGTTCAAGAAGACTGACTCTTCCTAATGTCTATGATTTGAACCTTTCCTGTGAGACTAGTTATAGATTCCGATTCTTCACTTCAGGTTTACTGTATCCCTTGGACCTTCTTATTGACGATGAAACACAGAAATTCCACCGGAATCAAATACAGAAGGCACAATGCCGACTTAAATACGAGAGGACTGACTCTACTTACATTCTATGATTTGAGCCTTTCCTGTGAGACCAGTTTCAGATTCCGATGCTTAACTTCAGGTGTACTGCATCCCTTGGACATTCTTATTGACAATGAAATACAGAAATTGCATCGGAATTAAATACAAAAGTCACAATACCAACTTAAGTACAAAAAGACTTTCTCTTCTTCCTGTCTATGTTTTGAGTCTTTCCTGTAAGACCAGTTTTGGATTCCGTTGCATCACTTCAAGTTTACTGTATCCCTTGGACCTTCTTATTGACGATGAACCACAGAAGTTGCATCGGAATTAAATACAAAAGCACAATGCCGACTTAATTACAAGAAGACTGACTCTTTTTACAGTCTATGTTTTAAACCTTTCCTGTGAGACCAGTTATAGATTCCAATGCTTCACTTCTGGTTTACTGTATGCCTTGGACCATCTTTTTGACGATGAAACACAGAAATTGCTTCGGAATTAAATACAAAAGGCACAATGCCGACTTACGTACATGAGGACTGACTCCTCTTACTTTCTATGCTTTGAACATTTCCTGTGAGACCAGTTTGAGGTTCCGATGCTTCACTTCAGGTTTTTTGTATCCCTTGGACCACCTTTTTGACGATAAAACACCGAAATTGCATCGGAATTAAATACATAAGGCACAATGCCGACTTAAGTACAAGAAGACTGACTCTTCTTACTGTCTATGTTTTGAACCTTTCGTGTGAGACCAGTATGTGATTCCGATGCTTCACTTCAGGATTACTGTATCCCATGCACCTCGTTATTGACGATGAAACACAAAAATGGCATCGGAATTAAATACAGAAGTTACAATGCCAACTTAAGTAGAAGAAGACTGACTCTGCTTACTGTCTATGTTTTGAACCTTTCCTGTAATACCAGTTTCAGATTCCGATGCTTCACTTCAGGTTTACTGTATCCCTTGGACCACCTTATTGACGATGAAATACAGAAATTGCGTCGGAATTAAATACAAAAGGCACAACGCAGACTTAAAAACAACACGACTGGGTCTCTTTACTGTCTATGTTTTGAATTTTTCCTGTGAGACCAGTTTCAAATTCCGATACTTCTCTTCACTCTTACTGTATCGCTTGGACCTTCTTATTGACGATGAAACACATAAACTGCATCGGAATTAAATAAAAAAGGTACAATGTTGACTTAAGTACAAGAGGACTGACTCTTCTTACTGTCTATGTTTTGAACATTACCTATGAGACCAGTTTTAGATTCCGATGCTTCACTTCAGGTTTACGTTACCCCTCGTACCTTCTTATTGACGATGAAACACAGAAATTGCATAGGAATAAAATACAACAGGCACATGGCTGATTATGTAAAAGAGGACCGACTTTTCATTCATTCTGTGATATAAACCCTCCCTGTGGGATCAGTTTTAGATTCCGTGCTTCACTTCAGGATTACTGTATCCCTTGGACCTTCTTAATGACGAAGAAACACAGAAATTGCATCGGAATTAAATACAAAAGGCACATTGCCGACTTAAGTACAAGAAGACTTTCTCTTCTTCCTGTCTATGTATTGAGTCTTTCCTGTAAGACCAGTTTTAGATTCTGATGCTTCACTTCAGGTTTACTGTATCCCTTAGACCTTCTTATTGACGATGGAGTACAGAAATTGCAATCGAATTAAATACGAAAGGCACAATGCCGACTTAAGTACAAGAAGACTGACTCTTCTTACTCCCAATGTTTTGAACCTTTCCTGTGAGACCAGTTTTAGTTTCCGTGCTTGACTTTAGGTTTACTGTATCCCTTGGACCTACTTATTGACGATGAAACACAGAAATTTCATCAGAATTAAATACAGAAGGCACAATGCCGACTTAAGTACAAGAAGACTGACCCTTCTTACTGTCTATGATTTGAAACTTTCCTCCGAGACCAGCTTTAGATTCCGACGCTTCTCTTCTGGGTTTTTTTTTTCCCTTGGACCTTCTTCTTGACGATGAAACACAGAAATTGCATCGGAGTTAAATACAAAAGGCACAATGCCGACTTAAGTACAAGAAGACTGACTCTTCTTTCTGTCTATGTTTTGAACCTTTCCTGTGAGACCAGTTTCAGATTCCGATGCTGCTCTTCAACCTTACTGTATCCCTTGGACCTTTTATTGATGATGAAATACAGAAATTGCATCGGAATTGAATACAAACGGCACAATGCCGAATTAAGTACAAGAAGACTGACTCTTCTTACTGTCTATGATTTGAACCTTTCCTGTGAGAACAGCTTTAGATTCCGATTATTCACTTCAGGTTTTTTGTATCCCTTGGACCTTCTTTTTCACGATGAAAGACAGAAATTGCATCGGAATTAAATACAGAAAGCACAATGCCGACTTAAAAACTAGAAGACTGACTCTTTTTACTGTCTATGTTTTGAACATTTGCTGTGAGACCAGTTTCAGATTCCGATACTGCTCTTCACTCTTATTGTATCCCTTGGACCTACTTATGGACGATGAAACACAGAAATTGCATGGGAATTAAATACAAAAGGCACAATGCCGACTCAAGTACAAGAAGATTGACTCTTCTTACTGTCTATGTTTTAAGACTTTCGTGAGAGACCAGTTTTAGATTCCGATGCTTCACTTCAGGTTAACTGTATCTCTTGGACCATCTTGTTGACGATGAAACACAGAAATTGCATCGTAATTAATTACATAAGGCACACTGCCGATTAAAGTACAAAAAGACTGACTCTTCTTACTGTCTATATTTGAACCTTTCGTGTGAGACCAGTTTTTCATTCCGATGCTTAGCTTCAGATTTACTTTATCCCTTGGACCTTGTTATTGATGATGAAACACTGAAATAGCATCGGAATTAAATACAAAAGGCACAATTCCTACTTAAGTACAAGAAGACTGACTCTTCTTACTGTCTATGTTTTGAACCTTTCCTGTGATACCACTTTTTGATTCAGATGCTTCAATTCAGGTTACTGTAACCCTTGGACCGTCTTATTGATCATGAAACACAGAAATTGGTTCGGAATTAAATACAAAAGGCACAATTCCGACTTAAGTACATGAGGACTGACTCTTCTTACATTCTATGCATTGAACCTTTCCTGTGAGACCAGTTTTAGATTCCGATGCTTCACTTCAGGTCTACTCTATCCTTTGGACCTTCATATTGACGATGAGACACAGAAATAGCGTCGGAATTAAATACAAAAGGCACAATGACGAATTAAGTACAGGAGGACTGACTCTTCTTACATTCTATGATTTGAGCCGTTCCTGTGAGACCAGTTTCAGATTCCGATGCTTAACTTCAGGTGTACTGTATCCCTTGGACCTTCTTATTAACGATTAAACACAGAAATTACATGGGAATTAAATGCAAAAGGCACAATGCCGCTTTAGTACAAGAAGACTGACTCTTCTTACTGTCTATGATTTGAAACTTTCCTGCGAGACCAGCTTTAGATTCCGATGCTTCTCTTCAGGTTTTTTGTATCCCTTGTGCTTTCTTCTTGACGATGAAACACAGAAATTGCATCGGAGTTAAATACAAAAGGCACAATGCCGCTTTAGTACAAGAAGACTGACTCTTCTTACAGTCAATGTTTTGAACCTTTCCTGTGAGACCAGTTTCAGATACTGATGCTTCTCTTCAACCTTACTGTATCCCTTGGAACTTTTATTGACGATGAAATACAGAAATTGCATCGGAATTGAATACAAATGGCACAATGGCGACTAAAGTACAAGAAGACTGACTCTTCTTACTGTATATGTTTTGAACCTTTCCTGGGAAGCCAGTTTTGGATTCCGATGCTTCACTTCAGGTGTACTGTATCCCTTGGACCTTCTTCTTGATGATGAAACACATAAATTGCATCGGAATTAAATACAAAACGCACAATGCCGACTTAAGTACAAGAAGACTGACTCTTCCTACTGTCTATGATTTGAACCTCTCCTGTGAGGCCAGCTTTAGATTCCGATTATTCACTTCAGGTTTTTTGTATCCCTTTGACCTTCTTCTTGACGATGATAGACTGAAATTGCATCGGAATTATATACAAAAAGCACAATGCCGACTTAAGTACAAGAAGACTGACTCTTCTTCCTGTCTATGGTTTGAACCTTTTCTGTGAGACCAGTTTTAGGTTCCGATGCTTCACTTCAGGTTTACTTTATCCCTTGGACCTTCTTATTACGATGAAACACAGAAATAGCATCCGAATTACATATAAAAGCACAATGCCCACTTAAGTTCAAGAAGACTGACTCTTCTTAATGTCTATGCTTTGAACCTTTCCTGTGAGACCAGTTTTGGATTCCGATGCTTCCTTCAGGTTTACTCTATCCCTTAGACCTTCTTATTGACGATGAAACACAGAAATTGCCACGGAATTAAATACAAAAGGCACAATGCCGACTTACGTACAAGAAGACTGACTCTTCTTACTGTCTATGATTTGAACCTTTCGTGTGAGACCAGTTTTTCATTCCGATGCTTCACTTCAGGTTTACTGTATCCCTCGTACCTTCTTATTGACGATGAAATACAGAAATTGAATCGGAATAAAATACAGAAGGCACAATGCTGACAAACGTACAAGAGGACTGACTCCTCTTACATTCTATGATTTGTGCCTTTCCTGTGAGACCAGTTTTAGATTCCGATGCTTCACTTCAGGTTAACTGTATCTCATGGACCTTCTAATTGACGATGAAACACAGAAATTGCATCGGAATTAAATACAAAAGGCACAATGCAGACTTAACTACAAGAAGACTGACTCTTCTTACTGTCTATGTTTTAAACCTTTCCTGTGAGACCAGTTTTGGATTTCGATGCTTCACTTCAGGTTTACTGTATCCCTTGGACCATCTTATTGACGATGAAACACAGAAATTGAATCGGAATTAAATACATATGACACACAGTCGATTTCAGTACAAGAAGACTGACTCTTCTTACTGTCTATGTTTTGAACCTTTCGTGGGAGACAAGTTTTCATTCCGATGCTTCACTTCAGGTTTACTGTATCCCTTAGACCTTCTTATTGACGATTGAGTTCAGAAATTGCAATCGAATTAAATACAAAGGGCACAATGCCGACTTAAGTACAAGAAGACTGACTCTTCTTACTGTCTATGATTTAACCTTTCCCGTGAGACCAATTGTAGATTCCGTGTTTGACTTCAGGTTTACTGTATCCCTTGGACCTTCTTATTGCCGAAGAAACACAGAAATTGCATCGGTTTTAAATACAAAAGTCACAATGCCGACTTAAGTACAAGAAGACTGACTCTTCTTACTGTCCATGTTTTGAACTTTTCCTGTGAGACCACCCTTAGATTCCGATGCTTCACTTCAGGTTTTTTGTATCCCTTGGACCTTCCTATTGACGATGAAACACAGAAATTGCATCGGAATTAAATACAAAAGGCACAATGCCGACTTATGTACAAGAAGACTGACTCTTCTTACTGTCAATGATTTGAAAATTTCCTGTGGGACCAGTTTTAGATTCCGTGCTTGACTTCAGGTTTACTTTATCCCTTGGACCTTCTTATTGACGATGAAACACATGAATAGCATCGGAGTTAAATACAGAAGGCACAATGCCGACTTAAGTACGAGAGGACTGACTCTTCTTACATTCTATGATTTGAGCCTTTCCTGTGAGACCAGTTTCATATTCCAATGCTTCACTTCAGGTGTACTGCATCCCTTGGACCTTCTTATTGACAATGAAATACAGAAATTGCATCGGAATTAAATGCAAAAGTCACAATGCCAACTTCACTACAAGAAGACTGACTGTTCTTCCTGTCCATGTTTTGAACCTTTCCTGTGAGACCAGTTTTGGATTCCGATGCTTCACTCCAGGTTTACGGTATCCCTTGGACCTTCTTATTGACGATGAACCACAGAAATTGCATCGGCATTAAATACAAAAGCACAATGCCAACTTAAGTACAAGAGGACTGACTCTTCTTACATTCTATGGTTTGAACCCTTAATGTGAGACCAGTTTTAGATTCTGATGCTTCACTTCAGGTTTACTGTATCCCTTGGACCTTCTTATTGACGATGAAATACAGAAATTGAATCGGAACAAAATACAGAAGGCACAATGCTGACATAAGAACAAGAGGACTGACTCATCTTACTTTCTATGATTTGTGCCTTTCCTGTGAGACCAGTTTTAGATTCCGATTCTTCACTTCAGGTTTTTTGTATCCCTTGGACTTTCTTCTTGACGATGAATCACGGAAATTGCATCGGAGTTAAATACAAAGGGCACAATGCCGACTTAAGTACAAGAAGACTGACTCTTCTTACTGTCAATGATTTGAACCTTTCCTGTGAGACCAGTTTCAGATTCCGATGCTTCACATCAGGTTTAGTGTATCCCTTGGACTTTCTTATTGACGATGAAACACAGAAATTACATCGGAATTAAATACAAAAGGTACAATGCCCACTTAAGTACAAGAAGACTGACTCTTCTTACTGTCTATGTTTTGAACTTTTCCTGGGATACCAGTTTTTGATTCAGACGCTTCACTTCAGGTTACTGTAACCCTTGGACCTTCTTATTGACCATGAAACACAGAAATTGCTTCGGAATTAAATACAAAAGGCACAATTCCGACTTAAGTACATGAGGACTGACTCTTCTTACATTCTATCGTTTGAACCTTTCATGTGAGACCAGTATTAGGATTCCTATGCTTCACTTCAGGTCTACTCTATCCTTTGGACCTTCATATTGACGCTGAGACACAGAAATAGCATCGGAAATAAAAAGAAAAATCACAATGTCGAATTAAGTACAAGAGGTCTGACTCTTCTTACATTCTATGATTTGAACCTTTCCTGTGAGTCCAGTTTTAGATTCCGATGCTTCACTCCAGGTTTACTGTATCCTTTGGACCTTCTTATTCACGATGAAACACAGAAATTGCATCGGAATTAAATACAAAAGCACAATGCCGACTTAAGTACAAGAAGACTGACTCTTCTTACTGTCTATGATTTGAACCTTTCCTGTGAGAACAGCTTTAGATTCCGATTATTCACTTCAGGTTTTTTGTATCCCTTCGACCTTTTTCTTGACGATGAAAGACAGAAACTGCATCGGAACTAAATACAGAAGGCACAATGCCGACTTAAGTACGAGAGGACTGACTCCTCTTATATTCTATGATTTGAGCCTTTCCTGTGAGACCAGTTTCAGATTCCAATGCTTCACTTCAGGTGTACTGCATCCCTTGGACCTTCTAATTGACAATGAAATACAGAAATTGCATCGGAATTTAATGCAAAAGTCACAATGCCAACTTAAGTACAAGAAGACTGACTCATCTTCCTGTCTATGATTTGAACCTTTCCTGTAAGACCAGCTTTGGATTCAGATGCTTCACTTCAGGTTTACTGTATCCCTTGGACCTTCTTATTGACGATGAACCACAGAAATTGCATCGGAATTCAATGCAAAAGCACAATGCCGACTTAAGTACAAGAAGAATGACTCTTCCTACTGTCTATGTTTTGAACATTTCCTGTGAGACCAGTTATAGATTCCGATGCTTCACTTCAGGTTTACTGTATCCCTTGGACCTCCTTATTGACGATGAAACACTGAAATTGCATCGGAATGAAATACAAAAGTCACAATGCCAACTTAAGTACAAGAAGACTGACTCTTCTTCCTGTCTATGTTTTGAAATTTTCCTGTAAGAACAGTTTTGGATTCCGTTGCTTCACTTCAGGTTTACTGTATCACTTGGACCTTCTAATTTACGATGAACCACAGAAATTGCATCGGAATTAAATACAAAAGCACAATGCCGGCTTAAGTACAAAAAGACTGACTCTTTTTACAGTCTACGTTTTAAACCTTTCCTGTGAGACCAGTTATAGATTCCGATGCTTCGCATCAGGTTTACTGTATGCTTTGGACCATCTTTTTGACGATGAAAAACAGAAATTGCTTCGGAATTAATTACAAAAGGCACAATGCCGACTTAAGTACAAGAGGACTGACTCTTCTTACGATTTGTGCCTTTCCTGTGAGAGAGCAGTTTTAGATATCGATGCTTCACTTCAGCTTTACTGTATCCCTTGGAACTTATTATTGACGATGAAATACAGAAATTGCATCGGAATCAAGTACAAAAGGCACAACAACGACTTAAGTACAAGAAGACTGACACTTCTTCCTATCTATGATTTGAAAATTTTCTGTGAGACCAGTTTTAGGTTCCGATGCTTCACTTCAGGTTTACTGTATCCCTTGGACCTTCTTATTAACGATGAAACTCAGAAATTGCATCATAATTATATACAAATGCCACAATGCCGACTTAAGTACAAGAAGACTGACTCTTGTTACTGTCTATGTTTTGAACCTTTAATGTGAGACCAGTTTTAGATTCTGATGCTTCACTTCAGGTTTACTGTATCCCTTGGACCTTCTTATCGACGATGAAATACAGAAATTGAATCGGAGTAAAATACAGAAGGCACAATGCTGACATAGGTTCAAGAGGACTGACTCTTCTTACATTCTATGATTTGTGCTTTTCCTGTGAGACCAGTTTTAGGATTCCGATGCTTCACTTCAGGTCTACTCTATCCTCTGGATCTTCATATTGACGATGAGACACAGAAATAGCATCGGAAATAAAAAGAAAAATCACAATGTCGAATTAAGTACAAGAGGTCTGACTCTTCTTACATTCTATGATTTGAACCTTTCCTGTGAGTCCAGTTTTAGATTCCGATGCTTCACTTCAGGTTTACTGTATGCCTTGGACCTTCTTATTGACGATGAAACACAGAAATTGCATCGGAATAAAATACAGAAAGCACAATGCCGACTTAAGTACAAGAGGACTGACTCTTCTTACATGCTATGATTTGTGCCTTTCTTGTGAGACCAATTTTAGATATCAATGCTTCACTTCAGCTTTACTGTATGCCTTGGACCATCTTTTTGACGATGAAACACCGAAATTGCATCGGATTTAAATACATAAGGCACAATGCCGACTTAAGTACAAGAAGACTGACTCTTCTTACTGTCTATGTTTTGAACATTTCGTGTGAGACCAGTTTGTGATTCCGATGCTTCACTGCAGGTTTACTGTATCCCTTGGACCTCCTTATTGACGATGAAACACAGAAACTGCTTCGGAATTAAATACAAAAGGCACAATGCCGACTTAAGTACAAGAGGACTGACCCTTCTTATGATTTGTGCCTTTCCTGTGAGACCAGTGTTACATATCGATGCTTCACTTCAGCTTCACTGTATCCCTTGGACCTTTTATTGACGATGAAATACTGAAATTGCATCGGAATTGAATACAAACGGCACAATGCCGACTTAAGTACAAGAAGAAGATTGACTCTTCTTACTGTCTATGATTTGAACCTTTCCTGTAAGAACAGTTTTAAATTCCGATTATTCACTTCAGGTTTTTTGTATCCCTTGGACCTTTTTCTTGACGATGAAAGACAGAAATTGCATCGGAATTAAATACAAAAAGCACAATGCCGACTTAAGTACTACAAGACTGACACTTTACACTGTCTATGCTTTGAACCTTAGCTGTGAGACCAGTTTCAGATACCGATGCTGCTCTTCACTCTCACTGTACCCCTTGGACCTTCTTATGGAAGATGAAACACAGAAATTGCATCGGAATTAAATACAAACGGCACAATGCCGACTTAAGTACAAGAAGATTGACTCTTCTTACTGTCTGTGCTTTAAGCCTTTCCTGTGAGACCAGTTTTAGATTCCGATGCTTCACTTCAGGTTTACTGTATCCCTTGGACCACCTTGTTAACGATGAAACACAGAAATTGCATCGTAATTAATTTCATAAGGCACATTTCCGACTTAAGTACAAGAAGACTGACTCTTCTTACTGTCTATGTTGTGAATCTTTCGTGTGAGACCAGTTTTTCATTCCGATGCTTCACTTCAGGTATACTGTATCCCTTGGACTTTCTTATTGACGATGAAACATAGAAATTGCATCGGAATTAAATACAATAGTACAATGCCTACTTAAGTACATGAAGACTGACTCTTCTTACTGTCTATGTTTTGAACCTTTCCTGGGATACCAGTTTTTGATTCAGATGCTTCACTTCAGGTTACTGTAACACTTGGACCTTCTTATTGACCATGAAACTGAGAAATTGCTTCGGAATTAAATACGAAAGGCACAATTCCGACTTAAGTGAATGAGGTCTGACTTTTCTTATATTCTATGCTTTGAACCTTTCCTGTGAGACCAGTTTTAGGATTCCGATGCTTCACTTCAGGTCTACTCTATCCTTTGGACCTTCATATTGACGATGAGACACAGAAATAGCATCGGAAATAAATACAAAATGCACAATGACGAATGAAGTACAAGAGGTCTGACTCTTCTTACACTCAAAGATTTGAACCTTTCCTGTGAGTCCAGTTTTATATTCCGATGCTTCTCTTCAGGTTTACTGTATCCCTTGTACCTTCTTATTGACGATGAAACACAGAAATTGCATCGGAATTAAATACAAAGGCACAATGCCGACTTAAGTACAAGAAGACTGACTCTTCTTACTGTCTATGATTTGAACCTTTCCTGTGAGAACAGCTTTCGATTCCGATTATTCACTTCAAGTTTTTTCTATCCCTTGCACCTTCTTCTTGACGATGAAAGACAGAAATTGCATCGGAATTAAATACAGAAGGCACAATGCCGACTTAAGTACGAGAGGACTGACTCTTCTTACATTCTATGATTTGAGCCTTTTCTGTGAGACCAGTTTCAGATTCCAATGCTTCACTTCAGGTGTACTGCATCCCTTGGACCTTCGTATTGACAATGAAATACAGAAATTGCATCGGAATTAAATGCAAAAGTCACAATGCCAACTTAAATACAGGAAGACTGACTCTTCTTCCTGTCTAAGCATTGAACCTTTCCTGTAAGAACAGTTTTGGATTCCGTTGCTTCACTTCAGGTTTACTGTATCCCTTGGACCTTCTAATTTACGATGAACCACAGAAATTGCATCGGAATTAAATACAAAAGCACAATGCCGACTTAAGTACAAGAAGACTGACTCTTTTTACAGTCTATGTTTTAAACCTTTCCTGTGAGACCAGTTATAGATTCCGATGCTTCACTTCAGGTTTACTGTATGCCTTGGATCATCTTTTTGACAATGAAAAACAGAAATTGCTTCGGAATTAAATACGAAAGGCGCAATGGCGACTTAAGTACAAGAGGACTGACTCTTCTTATGATTTGTGCCTTTCCTGTGAGACCAGTTTTAGATATCGATGCTTCACTTCAGCTTTACTGTATCCCTTGGAACTTATTATTGACGATGAAATACAGAAATTGCATTGGAATCAAGTACAAAAGGCACAACAACGACTTAAGTACAAGAAGACCGACACTTCTTCGCATCTATGATTTGAACATTTTCTGAGAGACCAGTTTTAGGTTCCGATGCTTCACTTCAGGTTTACTGTATCCCTTGGACCTTCTTATTAACGATGAAACACAGAAATTGCATCGGAATTAAATTCAAATGCCACAATGCCGACTTAAGTACAAGAAGATTGACTCTTTTTACAGTCTATGTTTTGAACCTTTAATGTGAGACCAGTTTTAGATTCTGATGCTTCACTTCAGGTTTACTGTATCCCTTGGACCTTCTTATCGACGATGAAATACAGAAATTGAATCGGAATAAAATACAGAAGGCACAATGCTGACATAAGTACAAGAGGACTGACTCTTCTTACATTCAATGATTTGTGCCATTCCTGTGAGACCAGTTTTAGATTCCGATGCTTCACTTCAGGTTTTTTGCACCCTTGGACCATCTTTTTGATGATGAAACACCGAAATTGCATCGGAATTAAATAAATAAGGCACAATGCCGACTTAAGTGCAAGAAGATTGACCCTTCTTACAGTCTATGAATTGAACCTTTCGTGTGAGACCAGTTTGTGATTCCGATGCTTCACTTCAGGTTTACTGTATCCCTTGGACCTTCTTATTGACGATGAAACACAGAAATTGCATCGGAATTAAATACAAAAGGCACAATGCCCACTTAAGTACAAGAAGACTGACTCTTCTTACCGTCTACGTTTTGAACCTTTCCTGGGATACCAGTTTGTGATTCAGATGCTTCACGTCAGGTTACTGTAACCCTTGGACCTTCTTATTGACCATGAAACACAGAAATTGCTTCGGAATTAAATAAAAAAGGCACAATTCCGACTTAAGTACATGAGGACTGACTCTTCTTACATTCTATGCTTTGAACCTTTCCTGTGAGAGCAGTTTTAGGATTCCGATGCTTCACTTCAGGTCTACTCTATCCTCTGGACCTTCATATTGACGATGAGACACAGAAATAGCATCGGAATTAAATACAAAAGGCACAATGACGAATTAAGTACAAGTGGTCTGACTCTTCTTACATTCTATGATTTGAACCTTTCCTGTGAGTCCAGTTTTAGATTCCGATGCTTCACTTCAGGTTTATTCTATCCCTTGGACCTTCTTATTGACGATGAAACAAAGAAATTGCATCGGAATAAAATACAGAAAGCACAATGCCGACTTAAGTACAAGAGGACTGACTCTTCTTACATGCTATGATTTGTGCCTTTCTTGTGAGACCAATTTTAGATATCAATGCTTCACTTCAGCTTTACTGTATGCCTTGGACCATGTTTTTGACGATGGAACACCGAAATTGCATCGGAATTAAATACATAAGGCACAATGCCGACTTAAGTACAAGAAGACTGACTCTTCTTACTGTCTATGTTTTGAACATTTCGTGTGAGACCAGTTTGTGATTCCGATGCTTCACTTCAGGTTTACTCTATCCCTTGGACCTCCTTATTGACGATGAAACACAGAAACTGCTTCGGAATTAAATACAAGAGGCACAATGCCGACTTAAGTACAAGAGGACTGACCCTTCTTATGATTTGTGCCTTTCCTGTGAGACCAGTGTTACATATCGATGCTTCACTTCAGCTTCACTGTATCTCTTGGACCTTTTATTGACGATGAAATACAGAAATTGAATCGGAATTGAATACAAACGGCACAATGCCGACTTAAGTACAAGAAGACTGATTCTTCTTACTGTCTATGTTTTGAACCTTTCCTGGGATACCAGTTTTTGATTCAGATGCTTCACTTCAGGTTACTGTAACCCTTGGACCTTCTTATTGACCATGAAACTCAGAAATTGCTTCGGAATTAAATACGAAAGGCACAATTCCGACTTAAGTACATGAGGTCTGACTCTTCTTACATTCTATGCTTTTAACCTTTCCTGTGAGACCAGTTTTAGGATTCCGATGCTTCACTTCAGGTCTACTCTATCCTTTGGACCTTCATATTGACGATGAGACACAGAAATAGCATCGGAAATAAATACAAAATGCACAGTGACGAATTAAGTACAAGAGGTCTGAGTCTTCTTACACTCAATGATTTGAACCTATCCTGTGAGTCCAGTTTTAGATTCCGATGCTTCTCTTCAGGTTTACTGTATCCCTTGGACCTTCTTATTGACGATGAAACACAGAAATTGCATCGGAATTAAATACAAAAGCACAATGCCGACTTATGTACAAGAAGACTGACTCTTCTTACTGTCTATGATTTGAACCTTTCCAGTGAGAACAGCTTTAGATTCCGATTATTCACTTCAAGTTTTTTGTATCCCTTGGACCTTCTTCTTGACGATGAAAGACAGAAATTGCATCGGAATTAAATACAGAAGGCACAATGCCGACTTAAGGACGAGAGGACTGACTCTTCTTACATTCTATGATTTGAGAATTTCCTGTGAGACCAGTTTCAGATTCCAATGCTTCACTTCAGGTGTACTGCATCCCTTGGACCTTCGTATTGACAATGAAATACAGAAATTGCATCGGAATTAAATGCAAAAGTCACAATGCCAACTTAAATACAAGAAGACTGACCCTTCTTCCTGTCTATGCTTTGAACCTTTCCTGTAAGAACAGTTTTGGATTCCATTGCTTCACTTTAGGTTTACTGTATCCCTTGGACCTTCTAATTTACGATGAACCACAGAAATTGCATCGGAATTAAATACAAAAGCACAATGCCGACTTAAGTACAAGAAGACTGACTCTTTTTACAGTCTATGTTTTAAACCTTTCCTGTGAAACCAGTTATAGATTCCGATGCTTCACTTCAGGTTTACTGTATCCCTTGGACCACCTTTTTGACAATGAAAAACAGAAATTGCTTCGGAATCAAATACAAAAGGCACAATGCCGACTTCAGTACAAGAGGACTGACTCTTCTTATGATTTGTGCCTTTCCTGTGAGACCAGTTTTAGTTATCGATGCTTCACTTAAGCTTTACTGTATCCCTTGGAACTTATTATTGACGATGAAATACAGAAATTGCATCGGAGTCAAGTACAAAAGGCACAACAACGACTTAAGTACAAGAAGACTGACACTTCGTCCTATCTATGATTTGAACATTGTTGTGAGAGACCAGTTTTAGGTTCCGATGCTTCACTTCAGGTTTACTGTGTCCCATGGACCTTCTTATTAACGATGAAACACAGAAATTGCATCGGAATTAAATTCAAATGCCACAATGCCGAATTAAGTACAAGAAGACTGACTCTTGTTACTGTCTATGTTTTGAACCTTTAATGTGAGACTAGTTTTAGATTCTGATACTTCACTTCAGGTTTACTGTATCCCTCGGACCTTCTTATTGACGATGAAATACAGAAATTGAATCGGAATAAAATACAGAAGGCACAATGCTGACATAAGTACAAGAGGACTGACTCTTCTTACATTCTATGATTTGTGCCTTTCCTGTGAGACCAGTTTTAGATTCCGATGCTTCACTTCAGGTTTTTTGCACCCTTGGACCATCTTTGTGACGATGAAACACCGATATTGCATCGGAATTAAATACATAAGCAACAATGCCGACTTAAGTACAAGAAGACTGACTCTTCTTGTTGTCTATGATTTGAACCTTTCGTGTGAGACCAGTTTGTGATTCCGATGCTTCACTTCAGGTTCACTGTATCCCTTGGACCTTCTTATTGACGATGAAACAAAGAAATTGCATCGGAATTAAATACAAAAGGCACAATGCCTACTTAAGTACAAGAAGACTGACTCTTTTTACCGTCTATGTTTTGAACCTTTCCTGGGATACCAGTTTTTGATTCAGATGCTTCACGTCAGATTACTGTAACCCTTGGACCTTCTTATTGACCATGAAACACAGAAATTACTTCGGAATTAAATAAAAAATTCACAATTCCGACATTAGTTCATAAGGACTGTCTCGTCTTACATTCTATGCTTTGAACCTTTCCTGTGAGACAAGTTTTAGGATTCCGATGCTTCACTTCAGGTCTACTCTATCCTTTGGACCTTCCTATTGACGATGAGACACAGAAATAGCATCGAAATTAAATATAAAAGGCACAATGTCGATTTAAGTACAAGAGGTCTGACTCTTATTACATTCTTTGATTTGAACCTTTCCTGTGAGTCCAGTTTTAGATTCCGATGCTTCACTTCACGTTTACTCTATCCCTTGGACCTTCTTATTGACGATGAAAAACAGAAATTTCATCGGAATTAAATACAAAAGGCACAATGCCGACTAAAGGTCAAGAAGACAGACTCCTCTTACTTTCTATGTTTTGAAACTTTCCTGCGAGACCAGTTTTAGATTCCGATGCTTCACTTCAGGTTTACTGTATCCCTTAGGCCTTCGTATCGACGATGAAACACAGAAATTGAATTGTAATTAAATACAAAAGGCACAATGCCGACCTACGTGCAAGCGGACATACTCTTTTTACATTCTATGATTTGAAACTTTCCTGTGAGACCAGTCTTAGATTCCGACGCTTCATTTTAGGTTTACAGTATCCCTTGGACCTTCATATTGACGATGAAACATAGAAATTGCATCGGATTTAAATACAAAAGGCAAAATGCCGACTTAAGTACAAGAAGACTCTTCTTACTGTCTATGATTTGAACCTTTCCTGTGAGACCAGTTTTAAATTCCGACTCTTCACTTTAGGGTTACTGTATCCCATGGACCTCCTCAATGACGATGAAATACTGAAACTGCATCGCAATTAAATACAAAAGGCACAATGCTGACGTAACTACCAGAAGACTGACTCTTCTTACTGTCTATGTTTTGAACCTTTCCTGTAAGACCAGTTTTAGATTCCGATGCTTAACTTCACGTTTACTGTATCACTTGGACCTTGTTGTTGACGATGAAAGACAGAATTTGCATCGGAATTAAATACAAAAGGCACAATGCCGACTTAAGTACAAGAAGACTGACTCCTCATACTGTCTTTGTTTTGAACCTTTCCTGTGAGACCAGTTTTAGATTCTGATGCATCACTTCAGGTTTACAGTATCCCTTGGACCTTCATATTGACGATGAAACACAGAAATTGCATTGGAATTAAATACAAATGGCACCATCCCGACTTAAGTAAAAGGTGACTGACTCTTCTTACATTCTATGATTTGAACCTTTCCTGTGATTACAGTTTTAGATTCCGATGCTTCACTTCAGGTTTACTGTATCCCTTGGACATTCTTACTGACGATGAAACACAGAAATTGCATAGGAATAAAATACAAAAGGCACAATGCCTATTAAGTACAAGAGGACTGACTTTTCTTACATTCTTTGATTTAAACCTCTCCTGTGAGACCAGTTTAAGATTCCGATGCTTCATTTCAGGCTTACTGCATCCCTTGGACCTTCCTATTGACGATGAAACACAGAAATAGCATCGGAATTAAATACAAAAGGCACAATGCCGACATAAGTACAAGAAGGGTGATACTTCTTACTGTCTATGATTTGAACCTTTCCTGTGAGAACAGTTTTAGATTCAGATGCTTCAATTCAGGTTTACTGTATCCCTTGGACCTTCATATTGATGATGAAACATAGAAATTGCATCGGATTTAAATACAAAAGGCAAAATGCCGACTTAAGTACAAGAAGACTCTTCTTACTGTCTATGATTTGAACCTTTCCTGTGAGACCAGTTTTAAATTCCGACTCTTCACTTTAGGGTTACTGTATCCCATGTACCTTCTCAATGACGATGAAATACTGAAACTGCATCGCAATTAAATACAAAAGGCACAATGCTGACGTAACTACCAGAAGACTGACTCTTCTTACTGTCTATGTTTTGAACCTTTCCTGTAAGACCAGTTTTAGATTCCGATGCTTAACTTCACGTTTACTGTATCACTTGGACCTTGTTGTTGACGATGAAAGACAGAATTTGCATCGGAATTAAATACAAAAGGCACAATGCCGACTTAAGTACAAGAAGACTGACTCCTCATACTGTCTTTGTTTTGAACCTTTCCTGTGAGGCCAGTTTTAGATTCTGATGCATCACTTCAGGTTTACAGTATCCCTTGGACCTTCATATTGACGATGAAACACAGAAATTGCATTGGAATTAAATACAAATGGCACCATCCCGACTTAAGTAAAAGGTGACTGACTCTTCTTACATTCTATGATTTGAACCTTTCCTGTGATTACAGTTTTAGATTCCGATGCTTCACTTCAGGTTTACTGTATCCCTTGGACATTCTTACTGACGATGAAACACAGAAATTGCATAGGAATAAAATACAAAAGGCACAATGCCTATTAAGTACAAGAGGACTGACTTTTCTTACATTCTTTGATTTAAACCTCTCCTGTGAGACCAGTTTAAGATTCCGATGCTTCATTTCAGGCTTACTGCATCCCTTGGACCTTCCTATTGACGATGAAACACAGAAATAGCATCGGAATTAAATACAAAAGGCACAATGCCGACATAAGTACAAGAAGGGTGATACTTCTTACTGTCTATGATTTGAACCTTTCCTGTGAGAACAGTTTTAGATTCCGATGCTTCAATTCAGGTTTACTGTATCCCTTGGACCTTCATATTGATGATGAAACGTAGATATTGCATCGGAATTAAATCCAAAAAAGCACAATGCCGACTTAAGTACAAGAAGACTGACTCTTCTTACTGTCTATGTTTTGAACCTTTCCTGTGACACCAGTTTTAGATTCCGATGCTTAACTTCAGGTTTACTGTATCCCTTGGACCTTCTTGTTGACGATTAGACACAGATATAGCATCGGAATTAAATACTAAACGCACAATGCCGACATAAGTACAAGAAGACTGACTCTTCATACTGTCTATGTTTTGAACCTTTCCTGTGAGTACAGTTTTAGATTCCGATGCTTCACTTCAGGTTTACTGTATCCCTTGGACCTTCTTATTGACGATGAAACACAGGATTTGAATTGTAATTAAATACAAAAGGCACAATGCCGACTTAAGTACAAGGAGACTGACTCTTTTTACATTCTATGATTTGAATCTTTCCTGTGAGACCAGTTTTACATTCCGACGCTTCTCTTTAGGTTTACTGTATCTGTTGGACCTTCGTATTGACGATGAAACATAGAAATTGCATCGGACTTAAGTACAAAAGGCAAAATGCCGACTCAAGTACAAGAAGACTCTTCTTACTGTCTATGATTTGAACCTTTCCTGTTAGACCAGTTTTAGATTACGATGTCTCAATTCAGGTTTACTGTATCCCTTGGACCTTCATATTGACGATGAAACGTAGAAATTGCATCGGTCTTAAATACAAAATGCACAATGCCGACTTAAGTACAAGAAGACTGACTCTTCTTACTGTCCATGTTTTGAACCTTTCCTGTGAGACCAGGTTTAGATTCCGATGCTTCACTTCATGTTTACTGTATTCCTTGGACCTTCTTATTGACGATGAAACATAGAAATTGCATCGGAATTAAATACAAAGAGCACAATGTTGACATAAATACGTGAAGACTGACTCTTCTTGCAGTCTATATTTTGAACCATTCCTGTGAGACCAGTTTCAGATTCCGATGCTGCACTTCAGGTTTACTGCATCCCATGGTCCTTCTTATTGACGATGAAACACAGATATTGCATCGGAATTAAATACAAACGGCACAATGCCGTATTAAGTACAAGAGGTCTGACTCTCCTTACATTCTGTGATTTTTGCCTTTCCTGTGAGACCAGTTTTAGATATCGATGATTCACCTCAGGGCTACTGTATCCCTAGGACCTTCATATTGACGATGAACACAGATATTGCATCGGAAATAAATACAAACGGCACAATGCCGACTTGAGTACAAGAAGACTGACTCTTCTTACTGTCTATGTTTGGAACCTTTCCTGTGAGACCAGTTTAAATTCTGATGCTTCACTTCAGGATTCCTGTATCCCTTGGACCTTCTTATTGACGATGAAACACAGAAATTGCATCGTAATGAAATAAAAAAGGCAAAATTCCGGCTCAAGGACAAGAGGTTTGACTCTTCTTACTGTCTATATTTTGAACCTTTCCTGTGACACCAGTTTGAGATTCCGATGCTTCACTTCAGGTGTAGTGTATCCCTTGAACCTTATTATTGACGATGAAACACAGAAATTGCATCGCAATTAAATACAAAACGCACAATGCCGATATATGTACAAGAAGACTGACTCTTCTTACTGTCTATGTTTTGAACCTTTCCTGTGAGACCAGTTTTAGATTCCGACGCTTCACTTCAAATTTACTGTATCCCTTGGACCTTCTTATTGACGAAAAAACACAGAAATTGCATCGGAATTAAATACAAAGGTCAAAATTCCGACTTAAGTACAAGAGGACTGTCTCTTCTTACATTCTATGATTTGAACCTTTCCCGTGAGACCAGTTTTAGATTCAGATTCTTCACTTCAGGTTTACTGTATCCCTTGGATCTTCTTATTGACGATGAAGCAAAAAAATTGCATCGGAATTAAATACATATATCACAATGCCGACTTAAGTACAAGAGGACCGACTCTTCTTACATTCTAAGATTTGAACCTTTTCTGTGAGACCAGTTTTGGATTCCGATGCATCTCTTCATGTTTACTGTATCCCTTGGACCTTCTTATTGACGAAGAAACACAGAAATTGCATCGGAATTAAATACAAAAGTAACAATGCCGACTTTAGTACAAGAAGGGTGACACTTCTTACTGTCTATGATTTGAACCTTTCCTGTGAGACCAGTTTTAGATTCCGATGCTTCACTTCAGGTTTACTGTATATCTTGGACCTTCTTATTGACGATAAAACACAGAAATTGCATCGGAATTAAATACAGAAGGCGCAATGCAAACTTAAGTAAAAGATGACAGACTCTTCTAACATTATATGATATCTCCCTTTCCTGTGAGACCAGTTTTAGATATCGATGCTTCACTTCAGGATACTGTATCCCTTGGACCTTCTTATTGACCATGAAACACACAAATTCCATCGGAATTAAATACAAAATGCAAAATGTCGACTTAAGTACTAGAAGATTAACTCTTCTTACTGTTTATTTTTTGAACCTTTCCTGTGAGACCAGTTTTAGCTTCCGATGCATCACTTTGGGTTCACTATATCCCTTGGACCTTCTTATCGACGATGAAACATTGAAATTTCATCGGAATTAAATACAAAAGGCACAATGCCGACTTAAGTACAAGATGACTGACTCTTCTTACTGTCTATGATTTGAACCTTTCCTGTGAGACCAGTTTTAGAATCCGATGCTTCACTTCAGGTGTACTGTATCCCTTGGACCTTCTTATCGACGATGAAACCCAGAAATTGCATCGGAATTAAATATAAAAGGCACATTTCCGACTTAAGTACAAGAAGACTCTTCTTACTGTCTATGATTTGAACCTTACCTGTGAGACCAGTTATAGATTCCAATGCTTCAATTCAGGTTTACTGTATCCCTTGGACCTTCATATTGACGATGAAACGTAGAAATTGCATCGGAATTAAATACAAAAGGCACAATGCCGACTTAAGTACAAGAAGACTGACTCTTCTTACTGTCTATGTTTGAACCTGTCCTGTGACACCAGTTTTAGATTCCAATGCTTAACTTCAGGTTTACTGTATCCCTTGGACCTTCTTGTTGACGATTAAACACAGATATTGCATCGGAATTAAATACAAAAGGCACAATGCCGACTTAAGTACAAGAAGACTGACTCTTCTTACTGTCTATGTTTGAACCTTTCCTGTGACACCAGTTTTAGATTCCAATGCTTAACTTCAGGTTTACTGTATCCCTTGGACCTTCTTATCAACGATGAAACCCAGGAATTGCATCGGAATTAAATACAATAGGCACATTTCCGAATTAAGTACAAGAAGACTCTTCTTACTGTCTATGATTTGAACCTTTCCTGTGAGACCAATTTTAGATTCCGATGCTTCAATTCAGGTTTACTGTATCCCTTGGACCTTCTTGTTGACGATTAAACACAGATATTGCATCGGCATTAAATACAAAAGGCACAATGCCGTCATAAGTATAAGAAGACTGGTTCTTCATACTGTCTATGTTTTGAACCTTTCCTGTGAGACCAGTTCTAGATTCCGATGCTTCACTTCAGGTTTACTGTATCCCTTGGACCTTCTTGTTGACGATTAAACACAGATATTGCATCGGCATTAAATACAAAAGGCACAATGCCGTCATAAGTATAAGAAGACTGGTTCTTCATACTGTCTATGTTTTGAACCTTTCCTGTGAGACCAGTTCTAGATTCCGATGCTTCACTTCAGGTTTACTGTATCCCTTGGACCTTCTTGTTGACGATGAATCACAGAAATTGCATCGAAATGAAATTCAAATTGCACAATGCCGACTTAACTACAAGAGGACCGACTCTTCTTACATTCTAACATTTGAACCTTTCCTGTAAGACCAGTTTTAGATTCTGATGCATCACTTCAGGTATACAGTATCCCTTGGACCTTCATATTGACGATGAAACACAGAAATTGCATTGGAATTAAATACAAATGGCACCATCCCGACTTAAGTACAAGGTGACTGACTCTTCTTACATTCTATGATTTGAACCTTTCCTCTGAGAACAGTTCTAGATTCCGATGCTTCACTTCAGGTTCACTGTATCCCTTGGACATTCTTATTGACGATGAAACACAGAAATTGCATAGGAATAATATACAAAAGGCACAGTTCCTATTAACTACAAGAGGACTGACTTTTCTTACATTCTATGATTTAAACCTTTCCTGTGAGACCAGTTTAAGATTCCGATGCTTCACTTCAGGTTTACTGCATCCCTTGGACCTTCCTATTGACGATGAAACACAGAAATAGCATCGGAATTAAAAAAAAAGCACAATGCCGACATAAGTACAAGAAGGGTGATACTTCTTACTGTCTATGATTTGAACCTTTCCTGTGAGAACAGTTTTAAATTCCGATGCTTCAATTCAGGTTTACTGTATCCCTTGGACCTTCATATTGACGATGAAATGTAGAAATTGCATCGGAATTAAATACAAAAAAGCACAATGCCGACTTAAGTACAAGAAGACTGACTCTTCTTACTGTCTATGTTTTGAACCTTTCCTGTGACACCAGTTTTAGATTCCGATGCTTAACTTCAGCTTTACTGTATCCCTTGGACCTTCTTGTTGACGATTAAACACAGATATAGCATCGGAATTAAATACAAAAGGAACAATGCCGACAAAAGTACAAGAAGACTGACTCTTCATACTGTCTATGATTTGAACCTTTCCTGTGAGACCAGTTTTAGAATCCGATGCTTCACTTCAGGTGTACTGTATCCCTTGGACCTTCTTATCGACGATGAAACCCAGAAATTGCATCGGAATTAAATACAAAAGGCACATTTCCGACTTAAGTACAAGAAGACTCTTCTTACTGTCTATGATTTGAACCTTACCTGTGAGACCAGTTATAGATTCCAATGCTTCAATTCAGGTTTACTGTATCCCTTGGACCTTCATATTGACGATGAAACGTAGAAATTGCATCGGAATTAAATACAAAAGGCACATTTCCGACTTAAGTACAAGAAGACTCTTCTTACTGTCTATGATTTGAACCTTACCTGTGAGACCAGTTATAGATTCCAATGCTTCAATTCAGGTTTACTGTATCCCTTGGACCTTCATATTGACGATGAAACGTAGAAATTGCATCGGAATTAAATACAAAAGGCACAATGCCGACTTAAGTACAAGAAGACTGACTCTTCTTACTGTCTATGTTTGAACCTTTCCTGTGACACCAGTTTTAGATTCCAATGCTTAACTTCAGGTTTACTGTATCCCTTGGACCTTCTTGTTGACGATTAAACACAGATATTGCATCGGAATTAAATACAAAATGCACAATGCCGACATAGGTACAAGATGACTGACTCTTCATACTGTCTATGTTTTGAACCTTCCCTGTGAGACGAGTTTTAGATTCCGATGCTTCACTTTAGGTTTACTGCATCCCTTGAACCTTCTTATTGACGATGAAACACAGGAATTGAATTGTAAATAAATACAAAAGGCACAATGCCGACATAAGTACAAGAGGACTGACTCTTTTTACATTCTATGATTTGAACCTTTCCTGTGAGACCAGTTTTAGATTTCGACGCTTCACTTTAGGTTTGCTGTATCCCTTGGACCTTCATATTGACGATGAAACAGAGAAATTGCATCGGAATTAAATACAAAACTCACAATGCCGACTTAAGTACAAGAAGACTGACTCCTCTTACTGTCTATGATTTGAATCTTTCCTGTGAGACCAGTTTTAGAATCCGATGCTTCACTTCAGGTTTACTGTATCCCTTGGACCTTCTTATCGACGATGAAACCCAGGAATTGCATCGGAATTAAATACAATTGGCACATTTCCGAATTAAGTACAAGAAGACTCTTCTTACTGTCTATGATTTGAACCTTTCCTGTGAGACCAATTTTAGATTCCGCTGCTTCAATTCAGGTTTACTGTATTCCTTGGACCTTCTTGTGACGATTAAACACAGATATTGCATCGGCATTAAATACAAAAGGCACAATGCCGTCATAAGTACAAGAAGACTGATTCTTCATACTGTCTATGTTTTGAACCTTTCCTGTGAGACCAGTTCTAGATTCCGATGCTTCACTTCAGGTTTACTGTATCCCTTGGACCTTCTTATTGACGATGAAACACAGAAATTGGATCGCAATTAAATGCAAATGGCACAATGCCGACTTAAGTACAAGAAGACGGAGCCTTCTTACTGTCTATGTTTTGAACCTTTCCTGTGAGACCAATTTTAGATTCCGATGCTCCACTTCAGGTTTACTGTATCCCTTGGACCTTCTTATTGACGATGAAACACATAAATTGCATCGGAATTAAATACAAAAGGCACAATTCCGATTTAAGTACAAGAGGACTGACTCTTTTTACATTCTATGATTTGAACCTTTCCTGTGAGACCAGTTTAAGGTTCCGATGCTTCACTTCAGGTTTACTGCATCCCTTGGACCTTCCTATTGACGATGAAACACAGAAATAGCATCGGAATTAAATACAAAAGGCACAATGCCGACATGAGTACAAGAAGGGTGATACTTCTTACTGTCTATGATTTGAACCATTCCTGTGAGAACAGTTTTAGATTCCGATGCTTCAATTCAGGTTTACTGTATCCCTTGGACCTTCATATTGACGATGAAACGTAGAAATTGCATCGGAATTAAATACAAAAAAGCACAATGCCGACTTAAGTACAACAAGACTGACTCTTCTTACTGTCTATGTTTTGAACCTTTCCTGTGACACCAGTTTTAGATTCCGATGCTTAACTTAGGGTTTACTGTATCCCTTGGACCTTCTTCTTGACGATTAAACATACATATAGCATAGGAATTAAATACAAAAGGCACAATGCCGACATAAGTACAAGAAGACTGACTCTTTATACTGTCTATGTTTTGAACCTTTCCTGTGAGTACAGTTTTAGATTCCGATGCTTCAATTCAGGTTTACTGTATCCCTTGGACCTTCATATTGACGATGAAACGTAGAAATTGCATCGGAATTAAATACAAAAAAGCACAATGCCGACTTAAGTACAACAAGACTGACTCTTCTTACTGTCTATGTTTTGAACCTTTCCTGTGACACCAGTTTTAGATTCCGATGCTTAACTTCAGGTTTACTGTATCCCTTGGACCTTCTTGTTGACGATTAAACACAGATATAGCATCGGAATTAAATACAAAAGGCACAATGCCGACATAAGTACAAGAAGACTGACTCTTCTTACTGTCTATGTTTTGAACCTTTCCTGAGAGACCCGTTTTAGATTCCGATGCTTCACTTCAGGTTTACTGAGTCTCTTGGGCCTTCTTATTGACGATGAAACACAGAAATTGCATCGGAATTAAACACAAAAGGAACTATGCCTACTTAAAAACAAGAAGACTGACTGTTATTCCTGTCTATGTTCGAACCTTTCCTGTTACACCAGTTTTAGATTCCGATGCTTCACTTCAGGTTACTGTATCCCTTGGACCTTCTTATTGACGATGAAACACAGAAATTGCAACGGAATAATACACAAATGGCTCAATGCCGACTTAAGTACAAGAAGTCTCTTCTTACTATCTATGATTTGAACCTTTCCTGTGAGACCAGTCTTAGGTTCCGATGCTTCACATTAGGTTTACTGTATCCCTTGGACCTTCATATTAACGATGAAACTTAGAAATTGCATCGGAATTAAATACAAAAGGCAAAATGCCGATTTAAGTACAAGAAGACCTACTCTTCTTACTGTCTATGTTTTGAATCTTTCCTGTGAGACCAGTTTTAGTTATCGATGCTTCACTTCAGGTTTACTGTATCCCTCTGACATTCGTATTCATGACGAAACACAGAATTTGCACCGGAATTAAATACAAGAGGAGCAGAATGCCGACATGTACAAGAAAACTGACTCTTCTTACGGTATATGATTTGAACCCTATCTGTGAGACCAGTTTTAGATTCCGATGCTTCACTTCAGGTTTACTGCATCCCTTGGACCTTCTTATTGACGATGAAACACAGAAATTGCATCGGAAATAAATACAAAAGGCACAATGCCGACTTAAGTACAGGTAGACTCTTCTTACTGTCTATGATTTGAAACTTTCCTGTAAGACCAGTTTTTAATTCCGATGCTTTAATTCAGGTTTACTGTATCCCTCGGACATTCTTATTGACGATAAAACACAGAAATAGCATCGGAATTAAGTACAAAAGTTACAATGCCGACTTAGGTACAAGAAGACTGACTCTCCTTACTGTCTATGATTTGAGCCTTTCCTGTGAGACCGGTTTAAAATTCCGATGCCTCACTTTAGGTTTACTGTATACCGTGGATCTTCTTATGGACGATGAAATACAGTAATTGCATCGGAATTAAATACAAAAGGCACAATGCCAACTTAAGTACAGGCAGACTGACTCTTCAATCAGTCTTTGTTTTGAATCTTTCCTGTGAGACCAGATATAGATTCCGATGCTCACTTCAGGTTTACTGTATCCCTTGGACCTTCTTAGTGACGATGAAACACAGAAATTGAAGCGGAATTAAAAACAAAAGGCACAATGCCGACTTAAGTACAAGAGGACTACTCTTGTTACATTCTACGATCTGAGCCTTTCCTGTGAGACCAGTTTTCGATATCGATGCTTCACGTCAGGTTTACTGTATCACTTGTCCTTCTTATTGACGATGAAACACAGAAATTGCAACGGAATTAAATACAAAAGGCACAATGCCGACTTATGTACACGATTACTGACACTTCTTACTGTCTATATTTTGAACCTTTTTTCTGTGAGTCCAGTTATAAATTCTGATGCTTCACTTCATGCCTACTGTATCCCTTGGACCTTCGTATTGTCGATAAATACAGAAATTAAATCGAAATTAAATACAAAATGCACAATGCCGACTTATGTACAAGAAATTCCGACTCTTCTTACTGTCTATGTTTTTAACCTTTCCTGTGAGACCAGTTTTAGATTCCGATGCTTCATTTCGGGGTTACTGTATACCTTGGATCTTCTGATTGACGATGAAACACATAAATTGCATTGGATTTAAATACAAAAGGCACAATGCCGACTTAAGTACAAGAAGACTGACTTTTATTACCGTCTATGCCTTAAACCTTTCCTGTGATACCAGTTTTAAATTCCGGAACTCCACTTCAGGTTTATTGTATCCCATGGGCCTTCTTATTGACGATGAAACACAGAAATTGCATGGGAACTAATACAAGAGGCACAATGCCGACTTAAGTACAAGAGGACTGACTCTTTTTACATTCTATGATTTGAGCCTTTCCTTTGGGACCAGTTTTAGATATCGATGCTTCACTTCAGGTTTACTGTATACCTTGGACCTTCATATTGACGATGAAACTTAGAAATTGCATCGGAAATAAATGCAAAAGGGAGAATGCCAACTTAAGTACAAGAAGACTCTTCTTACTGTCTATGATTTGAACCTTTCCTGTGAGACCAGTTTTAGATTCCGATTCTTCACTTCAGGTTTACTATATCCCTTGGACCTTCATAATAACGATGAAACTTAGAAATTGCAACGGAATTAAAAACAAAAAGCGCAATGACGACTTAAGTACAAGAAGACTGACTCTTCTTACTGTCTATGTTTTGAACCTTTCCTGTGACACCAGTTTTAGATTCCGATGCTTAACTTCAGGTTTACTGTATTCCTTGGACCTTCTTGTTGACGATTAAACACAGATATAGCATCGGAATTAAATACAAAAGGCACAATGCCGACATAAGTACAAGAAGACTGACTCTTCTTACTGTCTATGTTTTGAACCTTTCCTGTTAGACCAGTTTTGGATTTCGATGCTTAACTTCAGGTTTACTGTATCACTCGGACCTTGTTATAGACGATAAAACACCGAAATTGCATCGGAATTATATACAAAAGGCACGATGCCGACTTAGGTACAAGAAGACTGACTCTTCTTACTTTCTATTATTAGAGCCTTTCCTGTGAGACCGGTTTAAAATTCCGATGCCTCACTTCAGGTTTACTGTATCCCTTGGACCTTCTTATTGACGATGACATACAGTAATTGCAGCGGAATTAAATACAAAAGGCACAATGCCGAGTTAAGTACAAGAAGACTGACGCTTCATACTGTCTATGTTTTGAACCTCACCTGTGAGGCCAGTTTTAGATTCCGCTTCTTCAAGTCAGGTGTACCGTATCCCTTGGACCTTCTTATTGACTATGAAACACAGAAATTGCATCGGAAATAATTACAAAAGACACAATGTCGACTTCAGTACAAGAGAAATGACTCTTCTTACTGTCTGTGTTTTGAACAGTTCCTCTGAGACCAATTCTAGATTCCGATGCATCACTTCAGGTTTACTGTATCCCTCGGACCTTCTTATTGACGATGAAAGACAGAAATTGCATCGGAATTAAATACAAAAGGCACAATACCGACTTAAGTACAAGAAGTCTGACTCTTCATACTGTCTATGTTTTGAACCTTTCCTGCGAGACCAGTTTTAGATTCCGATGATCACTGCAGGTTTACTGTATCCCTTGGACCTTCTTAGTGACGATGAAACACAGACATGGCATCGGAATTAAAAACAAAAGGCACACTGCCAACTTAAGCACAAGAACACTCTTCTTACTGTCTACGATTTGTACCTTTCCTGTGAGATCAGTTTAAGATTCCGATGCTTCACTTTAGGTTTACTGTATCCCTTGGACCTTCATATTGACGATGTAACATTCAAATTGCATTGGAATTAAATACGAAATGCACAATGCCGTTTAAATACAAGAAGACTGACTCTTCTTATTGTCTATGATTTGAACCGTTCCTGTGAGACCTGTTTTAGATTCCGATGCTTCACTTCAGGGTTACTGTAACGCTAGGACGTTCTTATTGACGATGGAACACAGAAATTGCATCGGAATTAAATACAAAAGGCAGAATGCCGACTTAAGGTCTAGAAGACTGACTCTTCTTCCTGTCAATGTTTTGAACCTTTCATGTGAGGCCAGTTTTAGATTCCGATGCTTCACTTCAGGTTTACTGTATCCCTCGGTCCTTCTTATCAACGATGAAACACAGAATTTGCATCGGAATTAAAAACAAAAGGCACATTTCCGACTTAAGTACAAGAGGGCTGACTCTTCTTACATTCTATGGTTTGAACCTTTCCTGTGAGACCACTTTTGGATTCCGATGCTTCACTTCAGGTTTACTGTCTCCCTTGGACCTTCATATTGATGATGAAACAAAGAAATTGCATCGGAATGAAATACAAAAGGCACAATGCTGACTTAAGTACAAGAATATTCTTCTTACTGTCTATGATTTGAACCTTTCCTGTGAGAGCAGTTTTAGATTCTGATGCTTCCCTTCTGCCTTACTGTATCCCTTGGACCTTCATATTGACGATGAGACATAGAAATTGCATCGGAATTAAATACAAAAGGCACAATGCCGACTTAAGTACAAGAAGACTGACTCTTCTTACTGTCTATGTTTGAACCTTTCCTGTGAAACCAATTTTAGATTCCGATGCTTAACTTCAGGTTTACTGTATCCCTTGGACCTTCTTGTTGACGATCAAACACAGAAATTGCATCAGAATTAAATACAAAAGGCACAATGCCGACATAAGTACAAGAAGACAGACTCTCCATACTGCCTATGTTTAGAACCTCTCCTGTGAGGCCAGTTTTAGATTCCGATGCTTCACTTCACGTTTACTGTATCCCTTGGACCTTCTTATTGACGATGAAACACAGAAATTGAATTGTAAGTAAATACAAAAGGCACAATGCCGACTTAAGTACAAGAAGACTGACTCTTCTTACTGTCTATGTTTTGAACCTTTCCTGTGAAACCAATTTTAGATTCCGATGCTTAACTTCAGGTTTACTGTATCCCTTGGCCCTTCTTGTTGACGATGAATCACAGAAATTGCATCGGAATTAAATACAAAAGGCACAAAGCCGACTTAAGTACAAGAGGACTGACTCTCCTTATATTCCACGATTTGAACCTTTCCTGTGAGACTTGTTTTAGATTCCGATGCCTCACGTCAGGTGTACTGTACCCCCTTGTACCTTCTTATTGACGATGAAACACAGATAATGCACCGGAATTAAAAACAAAAGGCACAATGCCGACTTAAGTACAAGAAGACTGACTCTTCTTACTGTCTATGATTTAAACCATTCCTGTGAGACCAGTTTGAGATTCTGATGGTTCACTTCGGGTTCACTGTTTCCTTTGGACCCTCTTATTGACGATGAAACACAGAAATTGCATCGGAATAAAAAAAAAAGCACAATGCCGGCTTAAGTAAAAGAAGACTGACTCTTCTTACTGTCTATGTTTTGAACCTTTCCTGTGAGACCAGTTTTAGTTTCAGTTGCTTCTCTTCAGGTTTACTGTATCCGTTGGAACATCTTATTGACGATGAGATACAGAAATTGCAGCGGAATTAAATACAAAAGGCACAATGCCGAGTTAAGTACAAGAAGACTGACTCTTCATACAGTCTATGTTTTGAACCTCACCTGTGAGGCCAGTTTTAGATTCCGCTTCTTCAAGTCAAGTGTACCGTATCCCTTGGACTTTCTTATTGACTATGAAACACAGAAATTGCATCGGAAATAATTACAAAAGAAACAATGTCGACTTCAGTACAAGAGGAATGACTCTTCTTACTGTCTGTGTTTTGAACAGTTCCTCTGAGACCAGTTCCAGATTCCGATGCATCACTTCAGGTTTACTGTATCACTCGGACCTTCTTATTGACGATGAAAGACAGAAATTGCATCGGAATTAAATACAAAAGGGACAATACCGACTTAAGTACAAGAAGTCTGACTCTTCATACTGTCTATGTTTTGAATCTTTCCTGTGAGACCAGTTTCAGATTCCGATGCTTCACTTTAGGTTTACTGTATCCCTTGGACCTTCATATTGACGATGAAACATTCAAATTGCATTGGAATTAAATACAAAATGCACAACGCCGTTTAAATACAAGAAGACTGACCCTTCTTATTGTCTATGTTTTGAACCGTTCCTGTGAGACCTGTTTTAGATTCCGATGCTTCACTTCAGGGTTACTGTAACGCTTGGACGTTCTTATAAGACGATGGAACACAGAAATTGCATCGGAATTAAATACAAAAGGCAGAATTCCGACTTAAGATCTAGAAGACTGACTCTTCTTCCTGTCAATGTTTTGAACCTTTCATGTGAGACCAGTTTTAGATTCCGATGCTTCACTTCAGGTTTACTGTATCCCTTGGACCTTCTTATCAACGATGAAACACAGAAATTGCATCGGAATTAAAAACAAAGGCACATTTCCGACTTAAGTACAAGAGGGCTGACTCTTCTTACATTCTATGGTTTGAACCTTTCCTGTGAGACCACTTTTGGATTCCGATGCTTCACTTCAGGTTTACTGTCTCCCTTGGACCTTCATATTGACGATGAAACATAGAAATTGCATCGGAATGAAATACAAAAGGCACAATGCTGACTTAAGTACAAGAATATTCTTCTTACTGTTTATGGTTGGTTGGTTTGGGGAAGGAGACCAGACAGCGTGGTCATCGGTCTCATCGGATGAGGGAAGGATGGGGAAGGAAGTCGGCCGTGCCCTTTCAGAGGAACCATCCCGGCATTTGCCTGGAGTGATTTAGGGAAATCACGGAAAACCTAAATCAGGATGGCCGGACGCGGGATTGAACCGTCGTCCTTCCGAATGCGAGTCCAGTGTCTAACCACTGCGCCACCTCGCTCGGTACTGTTTATGATTTGAACGTTTCCTGTGAGAGCTGATTTAGATTCCGATGCTTCACTTCAGGCTTACTGTATCCCTTGGACCTTCATATTGACGATGAGAAATTGAAATTGCATCGGAATTAAATACAAAAGGCACAATGCTGACTTAAGTACAAGAAGACTGACTCTTCTTACTGTCTATGTTTTGAACCTTTCCTATGAGGCCAGTTTTAGATTCCGATGTTTCACTTCACGTTTACTGTATCCCTTGGACCTTCTTATTGACGATGAAACACAGAAATTGCATCGGAGTTAAATTCAAAGTCAGAATGCCGACGTAAGTACCAGAAGACTGACTCTTCTTACTGTCTACGTTTTGAACCATTCCTGTAAGACCAGTTTTGGATTCCGATGCTTAACTTCAGCTTTACTGTATCCCTCGGACATTCTTATTGACGATAAAACACAGAAATTGCAACGGAAATAAATAAAAAAGGCACGATGCCGACTTAAGTACAAGAAGACTGACTCTCCTTACTGTCTATGATTTGAGCCTTTCCTGTGAGACCGGTTTAAAATTCCGATGCCTCACTTCAGGTTTACTGTACCCCTTGGACCTTCTTATTGACGATGAAATACAGAAATTGCATCGGAATTAAATACAAAAGGCAGAATGCCGGCTTAAGTACAAGAAGACTGACTCTTCATACTTTCTGTGTTTTGAACCTTTCCTATGGGACTAGTTTTAGATTCCAATGCTTACTTCAGGTTTACTGTATACCTTGGACCTTCTTATTGACGATGAAACATTGAAATTGCATCGGAATTAAATACAAAAGGCACAATGCTGACTTAAGTACACTAAGACTGACTCTTCTTACTGTCTATGTTTTGAAACATTCCTGTGAGACCACTTTAAGATTCCGATGCTTCACTTCAGGTTTACTGAATTCCTTGGACCCTGTTAGTGACGATGAAACACAGAAATTGCATTGGATTTAAAATCAAAAGGCACAATGCCGACTTAAGTACACAAAGACTGACACTTCTTACTGTCTATGTTTTGAACTGTTTTCCTGTGAGACCAGTTATAGATTCTGATGCTTCACTTCATGTTCACTGTAACCCTTGGACATTCTTATTGACGATGAAACTCAGAAATTACATCGGAAGTAAATACAAAATGCACAATGCCGACTTATGTACAAGAAGACCGACTCTTCTTACTGTCTATGCTTTGAACCTATCCTGAGAGACCAGTTTTAGATTCCGATGCACCACTTTAGGTTTACTGTATCCCTTGGCCCTTCTTATTGACGATGAAACACAGAAATTGCATCGGAATTAAATACAAAAGGCACAATACCGACGTAAGTACACGAAGACTGACTCTTCTTATTGTCTATGCTTTGAACCTCTCCTGTGAGACCAGTTTTAGATTCCGATGCTTCACTTCAGGTTTACTGTATCCCTTGGACATTCTGATTGACGATGAAACACAGAAATTGCATCGGAATTAAATACAAAAGGCACAATGCCGACTTAAGTACAAGAAGACTGAGTCTTATTACTGTCTATGTCTTGAACCTTTCCTGAGATACCAGTTTTAAATTCCGGAACTACACTTCAGGTTTATTGTATCCCATGGGCCTTCTTATTGACGGTGAAACACAGAAATTGCATGGGAATTAAATACAAAAGGCACAATGCCGACTTAGGTACAAGAGGACTGACTCTTTTTCCATTCTATGATTTGGACATTTCCTGTGAGACCAGTTTTAGATCCCGACGCGTCAGTTTAGGTATACTGTATGCCTTGGACCATCAGAGTGACGATGAAACATAGAATTTGCACCGGAATTAAATACAAGAGGCACAATGCCGACTTAAGTACAAGAAGACTCTTCTTACATTCTATGATTTGATACTTTCCTGTGAGACCAGTGTGAGATTCCTATGCTTCACGTCAAATTTACTGTATCCCTTGGACCTTCTTATTGACGATGAAACACAGACATTGCATCGGAATTAATAACTAAAGGCACATTTCCGACTTAAGTACAAGAGGACTGACTCTTCTTACATTCTATGATTTGAAACTTCCCTGTGAGACCAGTTTTGGATTCCGATGCTTAACTTCAGGTTTACTGTATTCCTTGGACATTCTTGTTGACGATGAAACACAGAAATTGCATGGGAATTAAATACAAAAAGCACAATGCCGACTAAGGGAAAAGAAGACTGACTCTTCTTTCTGTCTATGATTTGAGCCATTTCTGTGTGACCAGATTTAAATTCCGATACCTCACTTCAGGTTTACTGCATCCCTTGGACCTTCTTATTGACGATGAAACACAGAAATTGCATCGGAATTGAATACAAAAGGCACAATGCCGACTTAAGTACAGTAAGACTGACTCTTCTTACTGCCTATGTTTTGAAACATTCCTGTGAGACCAGTTTAAGATTCCGATGCTTCACTTCAGGTGTACTGTATCCCTTGGACCTTCGTATTGACGATGAAACACTGATATTGCATCGGATAAAATACAAGAGGCACAATGCCGACTGAAGTACAAGAAGACTGACTCTTCTTACTGTCTATGTTTTGAACCTTTCCTGTGACCAGTTTTACATTCCGATACTTCACTTCAGGTTTACTGTATCCCTTGGACCTTCTTAGTGACGATGAAACACAGAAATTGCATCGGAGTTAAAAACAAAAGGCACAATGCCGACTTAAGTACAAGCGGACTGACTCTTCTTACATTCTATGATTTGAGCCCTTCCTGGGAGACCAGTTTTAGATATCGATGCTTCCCTTCCGGTTTACAGTTTTCCTTTGACCTTCATATTGACGATGGAACACAGGAATTGCATCGGAATTAAATACAAAAGGCACAATGCCGACTTAAGTACAAGAAGACTGACTCTTCTTACTTTGTATGATTTGAACCTTTCCTGTGACACCAGTTTTAGATTCCGATGCTTCACTTCTGGTTTACTGTATCCTTTCTCCTTCTTATTCTCAACGAAACACAGAAATTGCATCGGAATTAAATACATAATGCACAATGCCAACTTAAGTACAAGAAAACTCTTCTTACTGCCTACGTTTTGAACCTTTCCTGTGACACCAGTTTTAGATTCCGATGCTTCACTTCAGGTTAACTGTATCCCTTGGACCTTCTTATTGGCGATCTGACACAGAAATTGCATCGGAATGAAATACAAAAGGGACAATGCCGACTTAAGTACAAGAAGTCTGACTCTTCTTACTGTCTATGTTTTGAACCTTTCCTGTGAGACCGGTTCTAGATTCCGATGCTTCACTTCAGGTTTACTGTATCCCTTCGACCTTCTTATTGTCGATAAAACACAGAAACTGCATCGGAATTAAATACAAAAGGCACAATGCCGACTTAAGTACAAGAGGACTGACTCTTCTTATATTCCGTGATTTGAACCTTTCCTGTGAGACCTGTTTTAGATTCCGATGCCTCACGTCAGGTGTACTGTATCCCCTTGTACCTTCTTATTGACGATGAAACACAGATAATGCACCGGAATTAAAAACAAAAGGCACAATGCCTACTTAAGTACAAGAAGACTGACTCTTCTTACAGTCTATGTCTTGAACCTTTCCTGTGAGTCCAGTTTTAGATTCCGATGCTTCACTTCAGGTTAACTGAATCCCTTGGACCTTCTTATTGGCGATCTGACACAGAAATTGCATCGGAATGAAATACAAAAGGGACAATGCCGACTTAAGTACAAGAAGACTTACTCTACTTACAGTCTATGATTTGAACGTTTCCTGTGAGACCAGTTTTAGATTCCGATGCTTCACTTCAGGTTTACTGTATCCCTTGGACCTTCATATTGACGATGAAACTTAGAAATTGCATTGGAAATAAATACAAAAGGCAGAATGCCAACTTAAGTACAAGAAGACTCTTCTTACTGTCTATGATTTGAACCTTTCATGTGAGACCAGTTTTAGATTCCGATTCTTCACTTCAGGTTTACTATATCCCTTGGACCTTCATATTAACGATGAAACTTAGAAATTGCAACGGAATTAAATACAAAAAGCGCAATGAAGACTTAAGTACAAGAAGACTGACACTTCTTACTGGCAATGATTTGAACCTTTCCAGTGAGACAAGTTTTAGATTCTGATGGTTCACTTCGGGTTCACTGTATCCCTTGGACCCTCTTATTGACGATGAAACACTGAAATTGCATCGAAATTAAATACAAAAGCACTATGCCGACGTAAGTACCAGAAGACTGACTCTTCTTACTGTCTATGTATGAACCTTTCCTGTAAGACCAGTTTTGGATTTCGATGCTTAACTTCTGGTTTACTGTATCCCTCAGACCTTCTTATAGACGATAAAACACAGAAATTGCATCGGAATTATATACAAAAGGCACGATGCCGACTTAGGTACAAGAAGACTGACTCTTCTTACTTTCTATGATTAGAGCCTTTCCTGTGAGACCGGTTTAAAATTCCGATGCCTCACTTCAGGTTTACTGTATCCCTTGGACCTTCTTATTGACGATGAAATTCAGAAATTGCATCGGAATGAAATACAAAAGGCACAATGCCGACCTAAGTACAAGAAGACTGACTCTTCATACTGTCTATGTTTTGAACCGTTCCTATGAGACCAGTTTTAGATTCCGATGCTCACTTCAGGTTTACTGTATACCTTGGGCCTTCTTATTGACGATGAAACGTAGAAATTGCATCGGAATTAAATACAAAAGGCACAATGCCGACTTAAGTACACGAAGACTGACTCTTCTTACTGTCTATGTTTCGAAACCTACTTGTGAGACCACTTAAAGATTCCGATGCTTCACTTCAGGTTTACTGTATCCCTTGGACCTTTGTATTGACGATGAAATACAGAAATTGCATCGGATAAAATAAAAAAGGCACACTGCCGACTTAAGTACAAGAAGACTGACTCTTCTTACTGTCTATGTTTTGAACCTTTCCTGTGAGACTAGTTTTAGATTCCGTTGCTTCTCTTCAGGTTTACTGTATCCATTGGACCATCTTATTGACGATGAGATACAGAAATTGCAGCGGAATTAAATACAAAAGGCACAATGCCGAGTTAAGTACAAGAAGACTGACTCTTCATACTGTCTATGTTTTGAACCTCACCTGTGACGCCAGTTTTAGATTCCGCTTCTTCAAGTCAGGTGTACCGTATCCCTTGGACCTTCTCATTGACTATGAAACACAGAAATTGCATCCAAAATAATTACAAAAGACACAATGTCGGCTTCAGTACAAGAGGAATGACTCTTCTTACTGTCTGTGTTTTGAACAGTTCCTCTGAGACCAGTTCCAGATTCCGATGCATCACTTCAGGTTTACTGTATCACTCGGACCTTCTTATTGACGATGAAAGACAGAAATTGCATCGGAATTAAATACAAAAGGCACAATACCGACTTAAGTGCAAGAAGTCTGACTCTTCATACTGTCTATGATTTGAACCTTTCCTGTGAGACCAGTTTCAGATTCCGATGCTTCACTTTAGGTTTACTGTATCCCTTGGACCTTCATATTGACGATGAAACATTCAAATTGCATTGGAATTAAATACAAAATGCACAACGCCGTTTAAATACAAGAAGACTGACCCTTCTTATTGTCTATGTTTTGAACCGTTCCTGTGAGACCTGTTTTAGATTCCGATGCTTCACTTCAGGGTTACTGTAACGCTTGGACGTTCTTATTGACGATGGAACACAGAAATTGCATCGGAATTAAATACAAAAGGCAGAATGCCGACTTAAGATCTAGAAGACTGACTCTTCTTCCTGTCAATGTTTTGAACCTTTCATGTGAGACCAGTTTTAGATTCCGATGCTTCACTTCAGGTTTACTGTATCCCTTGGACCTTCTTATCAACGATGAAACACAGAAATTGCATCGGAATTAAAAACAAAGGCACATTTCCGACTTAAGTACAAGAGGGCTGACTCTTCTTACATTCTATAGTTTGAACCTTTCCTGTGAGACCACTTTTGGATTCCGATGCTTCACTTCAGGTTTACTGTCTCCCTTGGACCTTCATATTGACGATGAAACATAGAAATTGCATCGGAATGAAATACAAAAGGCACAATGGTGACTTAAGTGCAAGAATATTCTTCTTACTGTTTATGATTTGAACGTTTCCTGTGTGAGCAGATTTAGATTCCGATGCTTCACTTCAGGCTTACTGTATCCCTTGGACCTTCATATTGACGATGAGACATAGAAATTGCATCGGAATTAAATACAAAAGGCACAATGCTGACTTAAGTACAAGAAGACTGACTCTTCTTACTGTCTATGTTTTGAACCTTTCCTGTGACCAGTTTTACATTCCGATACTTCACTTCAGGTTTACTGTATCCCTTGGACCTTCTTAGTGACGATGAAACACAGAAATTGCATCGGAGTTAAAAACAAAAGGCACAATGCCGACTTAAGTACAAGCGGACTGACTCTTCTTACATTCTATGATTTGAGCCCTTCCTGGGAGACCAGTTTTAGATATCGATGCTTCCCTTCCGGTTTACAGTTTTCCTTTGACCTTCATATTGACGATGGAACACAGGAATTGCATCGGAATTAAATACAAAAGGCACAATGCCGACTTAAGTACAAGAAGACTGACTCTTCTTACTTTGTATGATTTGAACCTTTCCTGTGACACCAGTTTTAGATTCCGATGCTTCACTTCTGGTTTACTGTATCCTTTCTCCTTCTTATTCTCAACGAAACACAGAAATTGCATCGGAATTAAATACATAATGCACAATGCCGACTTAAGTACAAGAAAACTCTTCTTACTGCCTACGTTTTGAACCTTTCCTGTGACACCAGTTTTAGATTCCGATGCTTCACTTCAGGTTAACTGTATCCCTTGGACCTTCTTATTGGCGATCTGACACAGAAATTGCATCGGAATGAAATACAAAAGGGACAATGCCGACTTAAGTACAAGAAGTCTGACTCTTCTTACTGTCTATGTTTTGAACCTTTCCTGTGACACCGGTTCTAGATTCCGATGCTTCACTTCAGGTTTACTGTATCCCTTCGACCTTCTTATTGTCGATAAAACACAGAAACTGCATCGGAATTAAATACAAAAGGCACAATGCCGACTTAAGTACAAGAGGACTGACTCTTCTTATATTCCGTGATTTGAACCTTTCCTGTGAGACCTGTTTTAGATTCCGATGCCTCACGTCAGGTGTACTGTATCCCCTTGTACCTTCTTATTGACGATGAAACACAGATAATGCACCGGAATTAAAAACAAAAGGCACAATGCCTACTTAAGTACAAGAAGACTGACTCTTCTTACAGTCTATGTCTTGAACCTTTCCTGTGAGTCCACTTTTAGATTCCGATGCTTCACTTCAGGTTAACTGAATCCCTTGGACCTTCTTATTGGCGATCTGACACAGAAATTGCATCGGGATGAAATACAAAAGGGACAATGCCGACTTAAGTACAAGAAGACTTACTCTACTTACAGTCTATGATTTGAACGTTTCCTGTGAGACCAGTTTTAGATTCCGATGCTTCACTTCAGGTTTACTGTATCCCTTGGACCTTCATATTGACGATGAAACTTAGAAATTGCATTGGAAATAAATACAAAAGGCAGAATGCCAACTTAAGTACAAGAAGACTCTTCTTACTGTCTATGATTTGAACCTTTCATGTGAGACCAGTTTTAGATTCCGATTCTTCACTTCAGGTTTACTATATCCCTTGGACCTTCATATTAACGATGAAACTTAGAAATTGCAACGGAATTAAATACAAAAAGCGCAATGAAGACTTAAGTACAAGAAGACTGACACTTCTTACTGGCAATGATTTGAACCTTTCCAGTGAGACAAGTTTTAGATTCTGATGGTTCACTTCGGGTTCACTGTATCCCTTGGACCCTCTTATTGACGATGAAACACAGAAATTGCATCGAAATTAAATACAAAAGCACTATGCCGACGTAAGTACCAGAAGACTGACTCTTCTTACTGTCTATGTATGAACCTTTCCTGTAAGACCAGTTTTGGATTTCGATGCTTAACATCTGGTTTACTGTATCCCTCAGACCTTCTTATAGACGATAAAACACAGAAATTGCATCGGAATTATATACAAAAGGCACGATGCCGACTTAGGTACAAGAAGACTGACTCTTCTTACTTTCTATGATTAGAGCCTTTCCTGTGAGACCGGTTTAAAATTCCGATGCCTCACTTCAGGTTTACTGTATCCCTTGGACCTTCTTATTGACGATGAAATTCAGAAATTGCATCGGAATGAAATACAAAAGGCACAATGCCGACCTAAGTACAAGAAGACTGACTCTTCATACTGTCTATGTTTTGAACCGTTCCTATGAGACCAGTTTTAGATTCCGATGCTCACTTCAGGTTTACTGTATACCTTGGGCCTTCTTATTGACGATGAAACGTAGAAATTGCATCGGAATTAAATACAAAAGGCACAATGCCGACTTAAGTACACGAAGACTGACTCTTCTTACTGTCTATGTTTCGAAACCTACTTGTGAGACCACTTAAAGATTCCGATGCTTCACTTCAGGTTTACTGTATCCCTTGGACCTTTGTATTGACGATGAAATACAGAAATTGCATCGGATAAAATAAAAAAGGCACCCTGCGACTTAAGTACAAGAAGACTGACTCTTCTTACTGTCTATGTTTTGAACCTTTCCTGTGAGACTAGTTTTAGATTCCGTTGCTTCTCTTCAGGTTTACTGTATCCATTGGACCATCTTATTGACGATGAGATACAGAAATTGCAGCGGAATTAAATACAAAAGGCACAATGCCGAGTTAAGTACAAGAAGACTGACTCTTCATACTGTCTATGTTTTGAACCTCACCTGTGACGCAAGTTTTAGATTCCGCTTCTTCAAGTCAGGTGTACCGTATCCCTTGGACCTTCTCATTGACTATGAAACACAGAAATTGCATCCAAAATAATTACAAAAGACACAATGTCGGCTTCAGTACAAGAGGAATGACTCTTCTTACTGTCTGTGTTTTGAACAGTTCCTCTGAGGCCAGTTCCAGATTCCGATGCATCACTTCAGGTTTACTGTATCACTCGGACCTTCTTATTGACGATGAAAGACAGAAATTGCATCGGAATTAAATACAAAAGGCACAATACCGACTTAAGTGCAAGAAGTCTGACTCTTCATACTGTCTATGATTTGAACCTTTCCTGTGAGACCAGTTTCAGATTCCGATGCTTCACTTTAGGTTTACTGTATCCCTTGGACCTTCATATTGACGATGAAACATTCAAATTGCATTGGAATTAAATACAAAATGCACAACGCCGTTTAAATACAAGAAGACTGACCCTTCTTATTGTCTATGTTTTGAACCGTTCCTGTGAGACCTGTTTTAGATTCCGATGCTTCACTTCAGGGTTACTGTAACGCTTGGACGTTCTTATTGACGATGGAACACAGAAATTGCATCGGAATTAAATACAAAAGGCAGAATGCCGACTTAAGATCTAGAAGACTGACTCTTCTTCCTGTCAATGTTTTGAACCTTTCATGTGAGACCAGTTTTAGATTCCGATGCTTCACTTCAGGTTTACTGTATCCCTTGGACCTTCTTATCAACGATGAAACACAGAAATTGCATCGGAATTAAAAACAAAGGCACATTTCCGACTTAAGGACAAGAGGGCTGACTCTTCTTACATTCTATAGTTTGAACCTTTCCTATGAGAACACTTTTGGATTCCGATGCTTCACTTCAGGTTTACTGTCTCCCTTGGACCTTCATATTGACGATGAAACATAGAAATTGCATCGGAATGAAATACAAAAGGCACAATGCTGACTTAAGTACAAGAAGACTGACTCTTCTTACTGTCTATGTTTTGAACCTTTCCTGTGAGACCAGTTTTAGATTCCGATGCTTTACTTCAGGTTTACTGTATCCCTTGGACCTTCTTGTTGACGATCAAACACAGAAATTGCATCGGAATTAAATACAAAAGGCACAATGCCGACATAAGTACAAGAAGACAGACTCTCCATACCGCCTATGTTTAGAACCACTCCTGTGAGGCCAGTTTTAGATTCCGATGTTTCACTTCACGTTTACTGTATCCCTTGGACCTTCTTATTGACGATGAAACACAGAAATTGCATAGGAGTTAAATTCAAAGTCACAATGCCGACGTAAGTACCAGAAGACTGACTCTTCTTACTGTCTACGTTTTGAACCATTCCTGTAAGACCAGTTTTGGATTCCGATGCTTAACTTCGGCTTTACTGTATCCCTCGGACCTTCTTATTGACGATAAAACACAGAAATTGCAACGGAAATGTATAAAAAAGGCACGATGCCGACTTAAGTACAAGAAGACTGACTCTCCTTACTGTCTATGATTTGAGCCTTTCCTGTGAGACCGGTTTAAAATTCCGATGCCTCACTTCAGGTTTACTGTACCCCTTGGACCTTCTTATTGACGATGAAATACAGAAATTGCATCGGAATTAAATACAAAAGGCAGAATGCCAGCTTAAGTACAAGAAGACTGACTCTTCATACTTTCTGTGTTTTGGACCTTTCCTATGGGACCAGTTTTAGATTCCAATGCTTACTTCAGGTTTACTGTATACCTTCGACCTTCTTATTGACGATGAAACATTGAAATTGCATCGGAATTAAATACAAAAGGCACAATGCCGACTTAAGTACACTAAGACTGACTCTTCTTACTGTCTATGTTTTGAAACATTCCTCTGAGACCACTTTAAGATTCCGATGCTTCACTTCAGGTTTACTGAATTCCTTGGACCCTGTTAGTGACGATGAAACACTGAAATTGCATTGGATTTAAAAACAAAAGGCACAATGCCGACTTAAGTATAAGAGGACTGACTCTTCTTACATTCTATGATTTGAGCCTTTCCTGTGAGACCAGTTTTAGATATTCGATGCTTCACTTCAGGTTAACTGTATACCTTGGACCTTCTTATTGACGATGAAACACAGAAATTGCATCGGAATTAAATACAAAAGGCACAATGCCGACTTAAGTACACGAAGACTGACTCTTCTTACTGCCTATGTTTTGAAACATTCCTGTGAGACCAGTTTAAGTTTCCGATGCTTCACTTCAGGTGTACTGTATCCCTTGGACCTTCGTATTGACGATGAAACACTGAAATTGCATCGGATAAAATACAAAAGGCACAATGCCGACTGAAGTACAAGAAGACTGACTCTTCTTACTGTCTATGTTTTGAACCTTTCCTGTGACCAGTTTTACATTCCGATACTTCACTTCAGGTTTACTGTATCCCTTGGACCTTCTTAGTGACGATGAAACACAGAAATTGCATCGGAGTTAAAAACAAAAGGCACAATGCCGACTTAAGTACAAGCGGACTGACTCTTCTTACATTCTATGATTTGAGCCCTTCCTGGGAGACCAGTTTTAGATATCGATGCTTCCCTTCCGGTTTACAGTTTTCCTTTGACCTTCATATTGACGATGGAACACAGGAATTGCATCGGAATTAAATACAAAAGGCACAATGCCGACTTAAGTACAAGAAGACTGACTCTTCTTACTGTGTATGATTTGAACCTTTCCTGCGACACACGTGTTTTAGATTCCGATGCTACACTTCTGGTTTACTGTATCCTTTCTCCTTCTTATTCTCTACGAAACATAGAAATTGCATCGGAATTAAATACATAATGCACAATGCCGACTTAAGTACAAGAAAACTCTTCTTACTGCCTATGTTTTGAACCTTTCCTGTGACACCAGTTTTAGATTCCGATGCTTCACTTCAGGTTAACTGTATCTCTTAGACCTTCTTATTGGCGATCTGACACAGAAATTGCATCGGAATGAAATACAAAAGGGACAATGCCTACTTAAGTACAAGAAGTCTGACTCTTCTTACTGTCTATGTTTTGAACCTTTCCTGTGAGACCGGCTCTAGATTCCGATGCTTCACTTCAGGTTTACTGTATCCCTTCGACCTTCTTATTGTCGATAAAACACAGATATTGCATCGGAATTAAATACAAAAGGCACAATGCCGACTTAAGTACAAGAGGACTGACTCTTCTTATATTCCGTGATTTGAACCTTTCCTGTGAGACCTGTTTTAGATTCCGATGCCTCACGTCAGGTGTACTGTACCCTCTTGTACCTTCTTATTGACGATGAAACACAGATAATGCACCGGAATTAAAAACAAAAGGCACAATGCCGACTTAAGTACAAGAAGACGGACTCTTCTTACAGTCTATGTCTTGAACCTTTCCTGTGAGTCCAGTTTTAGATTCCGATGCTTCACTTCAGGTTAACTGTATCCCTTGGACCTTCTTATTGGCGATCTGACACAGAAATTCCATCGGAATGAAATACAAAAGGGACAATGCCGACTTAAGTACAAGAAGACTTACTCTTCTTACAGTCTATGAGTTGAACGTTTCCTGTGAGACCAGTTTTAGATTCCGATGCTTCACTTCAGGTTTACTCTATCCCTTGGACCTTCATATTGACGATGAAACTTAGAAATTGCATCGGAATTAAAAACAAAAGCCACAATGTCGACTTAAGTACAAGAGGACTGACTCTTCTTACATTCTATGATTCGAGCTTTTCCTGTGAGACCAAGTTTAGATATCGATGCTTCACTTCAGGTTTACAGTATCCCTTGGACCCTCATATTCACGATGAAACTCAGAAATTGCATCGGAATTAAATACAAAAGGCACAACGCCAAGACTCTTCTTACAGTCTATGATTTGAACCTTTCCTGTGAGACCAGTTTTAGATTCCGAAGCTTCACTTCAGGTTTACTCTATCCCTTGGACCTTCATATTGACGATGAAACTTAGAAATTGCATCGGAATTAAAAACAAAAGCCACAATGTCGACTTAAGTACAAGAGGACTGACTCTTCTTACATTCTATGATTCGAGCTTTTCCTGTGAGACCAAGTTTAGATATCGATGCTTCACTTCAGGTTTACAGTATCCCTTGGACCCTCATATTCACGATGAAACTCAGAAATTGCATCGGAATTAAATACAAAAGGCACAACGCCACTTAAGTTCAAGAAGACTGACTCCACTTACTGTGTATGATTTGATATTTTCCTGTGAGACCAGTGTTAGATTCCTATGCTTCACGTCAAATTTACTGTATCCCTTGGACCTTCTTATTGACGATGAAACACAGACATTGCATCGGAATTAATAACCAAAGGCACATTTCCGACTTAAGTACAAGAGGACTGGCTCGTCTTACATTCTATGATTTGAAACTTCCCTGTGAGACCAGTTTTGGATTCCGATGCTTAACTTCAGGTTTACTGTATTCCTTGGGTCTTCTTGTTGACGATGAAACACAGAAATTACATCGGAATTAAATACAAAAAGCACAATGCCGACTTAGGGAAAAGAGGACTGGCTCTTCTTTCTGTCTATGATTTGAGCCATTCCTGTGTGACCAGATTTAAATTCCGATACCTCACTTCAGGTTTACTCTATCCCTTGGACCTTCTTATTGACGATGAAACACAGAAATTGCATCGGAATTAAATACAAAAGGCACAATGCCGACTTAAGTACACGAAGATTGACTCTTCTTACTGCCTATCTTTTGAAACATTCCTGTGAGACCAGTTTAAGATTCCGATGCTTCACTTCAGGTGTACTGTATCCCTTGGACCTTCGTATTGACGATGAAACACTGAAATTGCATCGGATAAAATACAAAAGGCACAATGCCGACTGAAGTACAAAAAGACTGACTCTTCTTACCGTCTATGTTTTGAACCTTTCCTGTGACCAGTTTTACATTCCGATACTTCACTTCAGGTTTACTGTATCCCTTGGATCTTCTTAGTGACGATGAAACACAGGAATTGCATCGAAATTAAAAACAAAAGGCACAATGCCGACTTAAGTACAAGCGGACTGACTCATCTTACATTCTATAATTTGAGCCCTTCCTGGGAGACCAGTTTTAGATTCTGAAGATTCACTTCAGGTTTACTCTATCCCTTGGACCTTCATATTAACGATGAAATTTAGAAATTGCATCGGAATTAAAAAAAAAAGCCACAATGTCGACTTAAGTACAAGAGGACTGACTCTTCTTACATTCTATGATTCGAGCAAATCCTGTGAGACCAAGTTTAGATATCGATGCTTCACTTCCGGTTTACAGTTTTCCTTTGACCTTCATATTGACGATGGAACACAGGAATTGCATCGGAATTAAATACAAAAGGCACAATGCCGACTTAAGTACAAGAAGGCTGACTCTTCTTACTGTGTATGATTTGAACCTTTCCTGTGACACCAGTTTAAGATTCCGATGCTTCACTTCAGGTGTACTGTATCCCTTGGACCTTCGTATTGATGATGAAACACTGAAATTGCATCGGATAAAATACAAAAGGCACAATGCCGACTGAAGTACAAAAAGACTGACTCTTCTTACTGTCTATGTTTTGAACCTTTCCTGTGACCAGTTTTACATTCCGATACTTCACTACAGGTTTACTGTATCCCTTGGACCTTCTTATTGACGATGAAACACAGAATTTGCATCGGAATTAAATACAAATCGCACAATGCCGACTTAAGTACAAGAAGTCTGACTTTTCATACTGTCTATCTTTTGAACCTTTCCTGTGAGACCACTTTTAAATTCCGATGCTCAGGTTTACTGTATCCCCTGGACCTTCTTATTGACGATGAGACACAGAAGTTACATTGGAATTAAATACAAATGGCATAATGCCAACTTAAGTAAAGGAAGACTGACTCCTCTTACTGTCTTTGAGTTAAAGCTTTCCTATGAGACCAGTTTTAGATTCCGATGCTTCACTTCAGGTTTACTGCATCCCTTGTACCTTCTAATTGACAATGAAACACAGACATTGCATCGTAATTAAATACATAAGGCACAATGCCTACTTAAGTACAAGAGGAATGTCACTTCTTACTGTCTATGTTTTGAACCTTTCCTGTGAGACCAATTTTAGATTCCGACGCTTCTCTTCAGGTATACTGTATCCCTTGGACCTTCTTATTGACGATGAAACACAGAAACTGCATCGGAATTAAATACAAAATGCACAATGCTGCCGTAAGTACTAGAAGACTGACTCTTCTTACTGGCTATGTTTGAACCTTTCCTGTGACACCAGTTATAGATTCCGATGCTTCACTTCTGGTTCACTGGATCCCTTCGACCTTCTTATTGACGGTGAAACACAGAAATTGCATCGGAATTAAATGCAAAACGCGCAATGCCGACTTAAGTACTAGAGGACACACTCTTCTTACATTCCATGATTTCAGCCTTTCCTGTGATACCAGATTTAGATATCGATGATTCTCCTCAGGTTTACTGTATCCCTTGGACCTTCTTATTGACGATGAAACACAGAAATTGCATCGGAGTTAAATACAAAAGGCACAATGCCGACTTAAGTACAAGAAGACTGACTCTTCTGTCTGTATATAATTTGACCCTTTCCTGTGAGACCAGTTTTAGATTCCGTTGCTTCACTTCAGGTTTACTGTATACCATGGACCTTCTTATTGACGATGTAACACAGAAATTGCATCGGAATGAAATACAAATGGCACAATGCCGACTTAAGTACAAGCACAGTGACTCTTCTAACTGTCTATGATTTGAGCCTTTCCTGTGACACCAGTTTTAGATTCCAATGCTTCCCTTCAGGTTTACAGTATCCCTTGGTCCTTCATATTGACGATGAAACACATAAATTGCATCGGAATTAAATACAAAAGGCACAATGCCGACCTAAGTACAAGATGACTGCCTCTTCTTACATACTATGATTTGAAGCTTTGCTGTGACACCAGTTTAGGATTCCGATGCTTCACTTTAGGTTTACTGTATCCCTTGGGCCTTCTTATTGACGATGAATCACAGAAATTGCATCGGAATTAAATACAAATAGCACATGTCCGACTTCAGTACAAGAGGACTGACTCTTCTTACTCTCTATGATTTGCACCATTCCTGTGAGGCCAGTTTTAGATTCCGATGCTTCACTTCAGGTTTACTGTAACCCCTGGACCTTCGTATTGACGATGTAACACAGATATTGGATCGGAATTAAATACAAAAGGCACAATGCCGACTTAAGTACAAGAGGACCGACTCCTCTTACTGTCTATGATTTGAGCCGTTCCTGTGACATCAGTTTTAGATTCTGATGCTTCACTTAAGGTTTACTGTATCCCTTGGACCTTCTTATTGACGATGAAACACAGAAATTGCATCGGAATTAAATACAAAAGTCACAATGCCGACTTAAGTACAATAAGGAAGACTCTTCTTACTGTGCATATTTTGAACCTATCCTGTGAGACCAGTTTTAGATTCCGATGCTTCACTTTGGGTTTACTGTATCCCTTGGACCATCTTATTGACCGTGAGACACAGAAACTGCATCGGAATTCAATACAATTGGCACAATGCCGACTTAAGTACAAGAGGACTGACCCTTCTCACATTCTTTGATTTGAACCTTCGCTGTGAGACAGGTTTTCGATTCCGATGATTTTCTTTAGGTTTACTGTATCCCTTGGACCTTCGTACTGACGATGAATCACAGATATTGCATCGGAATTTAAAAAAAAATCACAATGCTGACTTCAGTACAAGAAGACTGACTCTTCTGACTGTCTATACTTTGAACCTTTCCTGTGAGACCAGTTTTAGATTCCGATGCTTCACTTCAGGTTTACTGTATACCTTGGACCTTCTTATTGACGATGAAACACAGAAATTGCATCGGAATTAAATACAAAAGGCAAAATTGCGACTTAAGTACAGGAAGACAGACTCTTCTTACTGTCTATGTTCTGAACTTTTCCTGTGAGACCAGTTTTAGATTCCGATGCTTCTCTTCAGGTTTACTGTATCCCTTGGTCCTTCTTATTGACGACGAAACACAGAAATTGCATCGGAAATAAATACAAAAGGCACAATGCACACTTCAGTACAACAAGACTCTTCTTACTGTCTATGTTTTGACCCTTTCCTGTGAGACCAGTGTTAGATTCTGATGTTTCACTTCAGGTTTCATGTATCCCTTGGACCTTCTTATTGACAATGAAACACAGAAATTGCATCGGAATTAAATACAAAGGCACAATGCCGACTTAAGTACAAGAGGACTGACTCTCTTTAGATTCTATGACTTGAGTCTTTCCTGTGAGCCCAGTTTTAGACATCGATGCTTCACTTCAGGTTTACTGTATAACTTGGACCTTCTTATAGGCGATGAAGCACAGATAATGCATCGGAATTAAATACATAAGGCATATAGCAGACTTAAGGACAAGGAGACTGACTCTTCTTACTGTCTATGTCTTGAACCTTTTCTGTGAGACCAGTTTTAGATTCCGATGCTTCACTTTGCGTTTACTGTATCACTTGCATCTTCTTATTGACGATGAAACACGGAAATTGCATCGGAATTAAATACAAAAGGCCCAATGCCGACTTAAGTACAAGAAGACTGACTCTTCTTCCTGTCTATGTTTTTGAACCTTTCTGTGAGACCAGTTTTAGATTCCGATGCTTCACTTCAGGTTTACTGTATCCCTTGGACCTTCTTGTTCATGATGAAACACTGAAATTGTATCGGAAATAAATACCAAAGGCACAATGCCGACTTTAGTAGAAGGAGACTGGCTCTTCTTACTGTCTATGTTTGAACTATTCCTGTGAGACCAGTTTTAGATTCCGATGCTCCACTTCAGGTTTACTATATCCCTTGGACCTTCTTATTGACAATGAAACACAGAAATTGCATCGGAAGTAAATAAAAAGGCACAATGCCGACTTAAGTACGAGAGGACTGACTCTTTTTACATTCGATGATTTGAGGCTTTCCTGTGAAACCAGTTTTAGATAACGATGCTTCACTTCAGGTTTACTATATCCCTTGGACCATCTTATGGGCGATGAAACACAGAAATAGCATCGGAATTAAATAAAAAAGGCACAATGGGGACATAAGTACAAGAAGACTGACACTTCTTACTGTCAATGTATTGAACATTTCCTGTGAGACCAGTTTTAGATTCTGATGCTTGGCTTTAGGTTTACTGTATCCCTTGGACCTTCTTATTGACCTTGAAACACAGAAATTGCATCGGAATGAAATACAACAGGTACAATGCCACTTAAGTACAAGAAGACTGACTCTTCTTAGCGTCTATCATTTGAGCCTTTCCTGTGAGACCAGTTTTAGAGTCCGATGCTTCACTTCAGGTTTACTGTATCCCTTGGACCTTCTTATTGACGATGAAGCACAGAATTTGCATCGGAATTAAATACAAATGGCACAATGCCGATTTAACTACAGGAAGACTGACTCTTCATACTGTCTGTGATTTGAACCTTTCCTGTGAGACCAGTTTTAGATTCCGATGCTTCACTTCAGGTTAACTGTCTCCCTTGGACCTTCCTATTGACGATAAAACACAGAAATGGCATCGGAATGAAATACAAAAGGCACAATGCCGACGTAAGTACAAGAAGACTGACTCTTCTTACTGTCTATGATTTGAGCCTTTCCTGTGAGACCAGTTTTTGATTTCGATGCTTCACGTCAGGTTTACTGTATTACTTGGACCTTCCTATTGACGATAAAACACAGAAATTGCATCGGAATTAAATACAAAAGGCACAATACCGTCTTAAGTACAAGAGGAATGTCTCTTTTTACTGTCTATGTTTTCAACCCATCCTGTGAGACCAGTATTAGATTCCGATGCTGCGCTTCAGGTTTACTGTATCCCTTGGACCGTCTTATTGATGATGTAACACAGAAATTGCATCGGAATCAAATACAAATAACACAATGCCGACTTACGTACAAGAATACTGACTTTCCTTACTGTCTATGATTTGAGCCTTTCCTGTGAGACCAGTTTTGGATTCCTTTGCTTTACTTCAGGTTTACTGTATCCCATGGACCTTCTTAATGACGATGAAACACAGAAAATGTGTCGGAATTAAATACAAAAGGCACAATTCCGACATGAGTACAAGAAGACTGACTCTTCTTACTGTCTATGCTTTGAACCTTTCCTGTGAGACCTGTTTTAGTGTCCGATGCTTCACTTCAGGTTTACTGTATCCCTTGGACGGTCATGTTTACGGTGAAAGATAGAAATTGCATCGGAATTAAATACAAAATGCACAATGCAAGCTTATGTACAAGAAGACTGCTTCTTCTTACTGCCTATGTTTTGAAATTTTCCAGTGGGACCAGTTTAAGATTCCGATGCTTCACTTCAGGTTTACTGTATCCCTTGGACCATCTTATTGACGATGAAACACAGAATTTCCATCGGAATTAAATATAAAAGGCACAACGCCGACTTATGTACCAGAAGACTGACTCTTTTTACTGTCTATGTTTTTAACCTTTCCTGTCAGACCAGTTTTAGATTCCGATGCTTCACTTCAGGTTTACTGTATCCCTTGGACCTTCTTATTCACGATGAAACACAGAAATTGCATCGGAATTAAATACAAAAGGCCCATGCCGACTTATGTACAAGAAGACTGACACTTCTTACTGTCGATGTTTGAACCTTTCCTGTGAGACCAGTTTTAGATTCCGATGCTTCACTTCAGGTTAACTGAATCCCTTGGACCTTCTTATTGACGATGAAACACAGAAATTGCATCGGAATTAATTACAGAAGGCACAATGCCGACTTAAGTACAAGAAGACTGACACTTCATACTGTCAATGATTGGAACCTTTGCTGTGAGACTAGTTTTAGATTGCGCCGCTTCACTTCAGGTATACTGCATCCCTTGACCTTCTTATTGACGATGAAACACAGAAATTGCATCGGAATTAAATACTAAAGGCACAATGCCGACTTAAGTACAAGTGGACTGACTTTTCTTACATTCTATGATTTGAACCATTCCTGTGAGACCTGTTTTAGATTCCGATGCTTCACGTCATGTATACTGTATCCCTTGGACCTTCTATTGATGATGAAGCACAGAAATTGCATCGGAATTAAATTCAAAAGGCACTACGGCGACTTAAGTACAAGAAGACTGACTCTTCTTGCTGCCTATGTTTAGAACCTTTCCTGTGAGACCAGTTTTAGATTCCGATGCTTCTCTTCAGGTTTACTGTATCCCTTGGACCTTGTTATTGACGACGAAACGCAGAAATTGCATCGGAATGAAATACAAAAGGCACAATACCGACTTAAGTACAAGAAGACTGACTCTTCTTACTGTCTATGATATGAGCTTTTCCTGTGAGACCAGTTTTAAATTCCGATGCTTCACGTCTGATTTACTGTATCCCTTGGACCTTCTTATTGACGATAAACCACAGAAATTGCATCGGAATTAATTACAAAAGGCACAATACCGTCTTAAGTACAAGAGTAATGCCTCTTTTTACTGTCTATGCTTATGAACCTATCCTGTGAGACCGGTTTTAGGTTCCGATGCATCACTTCAGGTTTACTGTATCCCTTGGACATTCTTATTGATGATGTAACACAGAAATTGCATCGGAATTAAATACAAAAGGCACAATGCCAACTTAAGTACAAGAAGACTGACATTTCTTACTGTCTATGATTTGAGCCTTTCCTGTGAGACCAGTTTTAAATATCGATGCATCACTTTAGATTTACTGTATTCCTTAGACCTACTTATAGATGATGAAACACAGAAATTGCATCGGAGTTAAATACAAAAGGCACAATGCCGACTTAAGTACGAGAAAACAGACTCTTCTTACTGTCTATGTTTTAAACCTTTCCTGTGAGACCAATTATAGATTCCGATGTTTCACATCAGATTTACTGTATCCCTTGGACCGTCTTATTGACGATGAAACACAGAAACTGCATCGGAATTAAATACAAAATGCACAATGCTGCCGTAAGTACTAGAAGACCGACTCTTCTTACTGGCTATGTTTGAACCTTTCCTGTGACACCAGTTATAGATTCCGATGCTTCACTTCTGGTTTACTGGATCCCTTCGACCTTCTTATTGACGGTGAAACACAGAAATTGCATCGGAATTAAATACAAAACGCGCAATGGAGACTTAAGTACTAGAGGACTCACTCTTCTTACATTCTGTGATTTCAGCTTTTCCTGTGATACCAGATTTAGATATCGATGATTCTCGTCAGGTTTACTGAATCCCTTGGACCTTCTTATTGACGATGAAACACAGAAATTGCATCGGAGTTAAATACAAAAGGCACAATGCCGACTTAAGTACAAAAAGACTGACTCTTCTGTCTGTCTATAATTTGAACCTTTCCTGTGAGACCAGTTTTAGATTGCGATGCTTCACTTCAGGATTACTGTATCCCTTGGACCTTCTTATTGACGATGAGACACAGATATTGCATCGGAATTAAATACAAAAGGCTCAATGCCGACGTAAATTCAAGAAGACTGACTCTTCTTACTGTCTATGTTTAGAACCTTTCTTGTGAGGCCTGTTTTAGTTTCTGATGCTCCTCTTTAGGTTTACTGTATCCCTTGGACCTTGTTATTGACGACGAAACACAGAAATTGCATGGGAAATGAATACTAAAGGCACAATGCCGACTTCAGGACAAGAAGACTCTTCTTTCTGTCTATGATTTGAACCTTTCTTGTGAGACCAGTTTTAGATTCCTATGCTTCATTTCAGGTTTACTGTATCCCTTGGACCTTCTTATTGACGATGTAACACAGAAATTGCATAGGAATGAAATGCAAATGGCACAATGCCGACTTAAGTACAAGCAGAGTGACTCTTCTAACTGTCTATGATTTGAGCCTTTCCTGTGACACCAGTTTTAGATTCCGATGCTTCACTTCAGGTTTACTGTATCCCTTGGTCCTTCTTATTGACGATGAAACACATAAACTGCATCGGAATTAAATACAAAAGGCACAATGCCGACCTAAGTACAAGTGGACTGCCTCTTCTTACATTCTATGATTTGAAGCTTTCCTGTGAGACCAGTTTTAGATTCCGATGCTTCACTTTAGGTTTACTGTATCCCTTGGACCTTCTTATTGACGATGAAACACAGTAAATGCATCGGAATGAAATACAAATGGCACAATGCCGACTTCAGTACAAGAGGACTGACTCTTCTTACTGTCTATGATTTGCACCATTCCTGTGAGGGCAGTTTTAGATTCCGATGCTTCACTTCAGGTTTACTGTATCCCTTGGACCTTCTTATTGACGATGAAACACAGAAATTGCATCGGAATTAAATACAAAACGCGCAATGGAGACTTATGTACTAGAGGACTCACTCTTCTTACATTCTGTGATTTCTGCTTTTCCTGTGATACCAGATTTAGATATCGATGATTCTCCTCAGGTTTACTGAATCCCTTGGACCTTCTTATTGACGATGAAACACAGAAATTGCATCGGAGTTAAATACAAAAGGCACAATGCCGACTTAAGTACAAGAAGACTGACACTTCTTACTGTCTATGTTTGAACCTTTCCTGTGAGACCAGTTTTAGATTCCGGTGCTTCACTTCAGGTTTACTGAATCCCTTGGGCCTTCTTATTGACGATGAAACACAGAAATTGCATCGGAATTAATTACAGAAGGCACATTGCCGACATAAGTACAAGAAGACTGACACTTCATACTGTCAATGATGGGAACCTTTGCTGTGAGACTAGTTTTAGATTGCGCAGCTTCACTTCAGGTATACTGCATCCCTTGGACCTTCTTATTGACGATGAAACACATGAATTTCATCGGAATTAAATACTAAAGGCACAATGCCGACTTAAGTACAAGTGGACTGACTTCTCTTACATTCTATGATTTGAACCATTCCTGTGAGACCTGTTTTAGATTCCGATGCTTCACGTCAGGTTTACTGTATCCCTTGGACCTTCTTATTGACGATAAATCACAGAAATTGCATCGCAATTAAATACAAAAGGCACAATACCGTCTTAAGTACAAGAGGAATGCCTCTTTTTACTGTCTATGCTTATAAACCTATCCTGTGAGACCAGTTTTAGGTTCCGATGCTTCACTTCAGGTTTACTGTGTCCCTTGGACCTTCTTATTGATGATGTAACACAGAAATTCCATCGGAATTAAATATAAAAGGCGCAATGCCAACTTAAGTACAAGAAGACTGACTTTTCTTACTGTCTATGATTTGAGCCATTCCTGTGACACGAGTTTTAGATTCCGATGCTTCACTTCGGGTTTACTGTAACCCCTGGACCTTCGTATTGACGATGTAACACAGATATTGCATCGGAATTAAATACAAAAGGCACAATGGCGACTTAAGTACAAGAGGACTGACTCCTGTTACTGTCTATGATTTGAGTCGTTCCTGTGACATCAGTTTTGTATTCTGATGCTTCACTTCAGGTTTACTGTATCCCTTGGACCTTCTTATTGACGATGAAACACATAAATTGCATCGGAATTAAATACAATTGGCACAATGGCGACTTAAGTACAAGAGGACCGACCCTTCTCAAATTCTATGATTTGAACCTTTGCTGTGAGACTGGTTTTAGATTCCGATGATTCTCTTTAGGTTTACTGCATCCCTTGGACCTTCGTATTGACGATGAATCACAGATATTGCATCGGCTTTTTAAAAAAAATCACAATGCTGACTTCAGTACAAGAAGACTGACTCTTCTGACTGTCTATACTTTGAACCTTTCCTGTGAGACCAGTTTTAGATTGCGATGCTTCACTTCAGGTTTACTGTATACCTTGGACCTTCTTATTGACGATGAAACACAGAAATTGCATCGGAATTAAATACAAAAGGCAAAATTGCGACTTAAGTACAGGAAGACAGACTCTTCTTACTGTCTATGTTCTGAACTTTTCCTGTGAGACCAGTTTTAGATTCCGATGCTTCTCTTCAGGTTTACTGTATCCGTTGGACCTTCTTATTGACGACGAAACACAGAAATTGCATTGGAATGAGATACAAAAGGCGCAATGCCGACGTAAGGACAAGAAGACTGACTCTTCTTACTGTCTATGATATGAGCCTTTCCGGTGAGACCCGTTTTTGATTCCGATGCTTCACGTCAGGTTTACTGTATTACTTGGACTTCCTATTGACGATAAAACACAGAAATTGCATCGGAATTAAATACAAAAGTCACAATACCGTCCTAAGTACAAGAGGAATGTCTCTTTTTACTGTCTATGTTTTCAACCCATCCTGTGAGACCAGTTTTAGCTTCCGATGCTGCGCTTCAGGTTTACTGTATCCCTTGGACCGTCTTATTTACGGTGAAAGATAGAAATTGCATCGGAATTAAATACAAAATGCACAATGCAGACTTATGTACAAGAAAACTGCTTCTTCTTACTGTCTATGTTTTGAACCTTTCCTGTGAGACCAGTTTAAGATTCCGATGCTTCACTTCAGGTTTACTGTATCCCTTGGACCTTCTTATTCACGATGAAACACAGAAATTGCATCGGAAGTAAATTCAAAAGGCACAATGCCGACTTAAGTACACGAAGACTGACACTTCTTACTGTCTATGTTTGAACCTTTCCTGTGAGACCAGTTTTAGATTCCGATGCTTCACTTCTGGTTTACTGAATCCCTTGGACCTTCTTATTGACGATGTAACACAGAAATTACATCGGAATTAATTACAGAAGGCACAATGCCGACTTAAGTACAAGAAGACTGACACTTCATACTGTCAATGATTGAAACCTTTGCTGTGAGACTAGTTTTAGATTGCGCCGCTTCACTTCAGGTATACTACATCCCTTGGACCTTCTTATTGACGATGAAACACATAAATTACAACGGAATTAAATACTAAAGGCACAATGCCGACGTAAGTACAAGTGGACTGACCTTTCTTACATTCTATGATTTGTGCCATTCCTGTGAGACCTGTTTTAGATTCCGATGCTTCACGTCAGTTTTACTGTATCCCTTGGACCGTGTTATTGACGATGATACACAGAAATTGCATCGGAATTAAATTCAAAAGGCACTACGGCCACTTAAGTACAAGAAGACTGACTCTTCTTGCTGCCTATGTTTTGAACCTTTCCTGTGAGACCAGTTTTAGATTGCGATGCTTCAGTTCAGGTTTACTGTATCCCTTGGACCTTCTTATTGACTATGAAACACAGAAATTGCATCGGAATTAAATACAAAAGGCAAAATTGCGACTTAAGTACAGGAAGACAGACTCTTCTTACTTTCTATGATTAGAACCTTTCCTGTGAGACCAGTTTTAGATTCCGATGCTTCTCTTCAGGTTTAATGTATCGCTTGGACCTTGTTATTGACGACGAAACACAGAAATTGCATCGGAATGAAATACAAAAGGCACAATACAGACTTAAGTACAAGAAGACTGACTCTTCTTACTGTCTATGATATGAGCCTTTCCTGTGAGACCAGTTTTAGATTCCAAAGCTTCACGTCAGATTTACTTTATCCCTTGGACCTTCTTATTGACGACGAACCACAGAAATTGCATCGGAAATAAATACAAAAGGCACAATGCCGACTTCAGTACAACAAGACTCTTCTTACTGTCTATGATTTGAGCCTTTCCTGTGAGACCAGTTTTAGATTCCGATGCTTCACTTCAGGTTTACTGTATCACTTGGACCTTGTTATTGACGATGGAACAAAGAAATTGCGTCGGAATTAAATACAAAAGGCACAATGCCAACATAAGTTCAAGAATACTGACTGTTCTTACCGTCAATGCTTTGAACCTTTGCTGTGAGACCAGTTTTAGATTGCGACGCTTCACTTCAGATTTACTGCATCTCTTGGACCTTCTTATTGACGATGAAACACTTAAATTGCATCGGAATTAAATACAAAAGGCACAATGCCGACTTAAGTACAAGAGGACTGACTCTTCTTACATTCTATGATTTGAACCATTCCTGTGAGACCTGTTTTAGATTCCGATGCTTCACGTCAGTTTACTGTATCTCTTGGACCTTCTTATTGACGATGAAACACATATATTGCATCGGAATTAAATACAAAAGACAAAATGGCGACTTAAGTACAGGAAGACAGACTCTTCTTACTGTCTATGTTTTGAACCTTTCCTGTGAGACGAGTTTTAGATTCCGATGCTTCACTTCATGTTTACTGTAACCCTTGGACCTTCTCATTGACGACGAAACACAGAAATTGCATCGGAAATAAATACAAAAGGCACAATGCTGACTTCAGTGCAAGAAGACTCTTCTTACTGTCTATGTTTTGAAACTTTCCTGTGAGACCAGTTTTAGATTCCTATGCTTTACTTCAGGTTTACTGTATCCCTTGGACCTTCTTATTGACGATGAAACACTGAAATTGTGTCGGAATTAAATACAAACGGCACAATGCCGACATTAGTACAATAAGACTGACTCTTCTTACTGTCTATGCTTTGAACCTTTCCAGGGAGATCAGTTTTAGTGTCCGATGCTTCACTTTAGGTTTACTGTATCCCTTGGACCGTCTTATTTACGGTGAATCACGAAATTGCATCGCAATTAAATACAAAATGCACAATACCGGCTTATGTACAAGAAGACTGACTCTTCTTACTGTCTATGTTTTGAACCTTTCCCGTGAGACCAGTTTAGGATTCCGATGCTTCACTTCAGGTTTACTGTATCCGGTGGACCTTCTTATTGACGATGAAACGCAGAATTTCCATCGGAATTAAATACAAAAGGCACAATGCCGACTTAAGTACAAGAAGACTGACACTTCTTACTGTCAATGTTTTCAGCCTTTGCTGTGAGACCAGTTTTAGATTGCGACGCTTCACTTCAGGTGTACTGCATCACTTGGACCTTCGTATTGACGATGAAACACATAAATTGAATCGGAGTTAAATAGTAATGGCACAATGCCGACTTAAGTACAAGTGGACTGACTTTTCTTACATTTTAAGATTTGAACCATTCCAGTGAGACCTGTTTTAGATTCCGATGCTTCACGTCAGGTTTACTTTATCCTTTGGACCTTCTTATTGACGATGAAACACAGAAATTGCATCGGAATTAAATTCAAAAAGCACTACGACGACTTATGTACAAGAAGACTGACTCTTCTTGCTGCCTATGCTTTGAACCTTTCCTGTGGGACCAGTATTAGATTGCGATGCTTCACTTCAGGTTTACTGTATCCCTCGGACCTTCTTATTGACTATGAAACACAGAAATTGCATCGGAATTAAATACAAAAGGCAAAATTGCTACTTAAGTACAGGAAGACAGACTCTTCTTACTGTCTATGTTCTGAACTTTTCCTGTGAGACCAGTTTTAGATTCCGATGCTTCTCTTCAGGTTTACTGTATCCCTTGGACCTTCTTATTGACGACGAACCACAGAAATTGAATCGGAAATAAATACAAAAGGCACAATGCCGACTTCAGTACAAGAAGACTCTTCTTACTGTCTATGTTTTGAACCTTTCCTGTGAGACCAGTTTTAGATTCCGATGCTTCACTTCAGGTTTACTGTATACCTTGGACCTTCTTATTGACGATGAAACACAGAAATTGCATCGGAATTAAATGCAAAAGGCAAAATTGCGACTTAAGTACAGGAAGACAGACTCTTCTTACTGTCTATGTTCTGAACTTTTCCTGTGAGACCAGTTTTAGATTCCGATGCTTCTCTTCAGGTTTACTTTATCCCTTGGACCTTCTTATTGACGACGAACCACAGAAATTGCATCGGAAATAAATACAAAAGGCACAATGCCGACTTCAGTACAACAAGACTCTTCTTACTGTCTATGTTTTGAACCTTTCCTGTGAGACCAGTGTTAGATTCTGATGCTTCACTTCAGGTTTCATGTATCCCTTGGAGCTTCTTATTGACAATGAAACACGGAAATTGCATCGGAATTAAATACAAAGGCACAATGCCGACTTAAGTACAAGAGGACTGACTCTTTTTAGATTCTATGACTTGAGTCTTTCCTGTGAGCCCAGTTTTAGATATCGATGCTTCACTTCAGGTTTACTGTATAACTTTCACCTTCTTATAGGTGATGAAGCACAGATATTGCATCGGAATTAAATACATAAGGCATATAGCAGACTTAATGACAAGGAGACTGACTCTTCTTACTGTCTATGTTTTGAACCTTTTCTGTGAGACCAGTTTTAGATTCCGATGCTTCACTTTACGTTTACTGTATCACTTGCATATTCTTATTGACGATGAAACACGGAAATTGCATCGGAATTAAATACAAAAGGCCCAATGCCGACTTAAGTACAAGAAGACTGACTCTTCTTCCTGTCTATGTTTTTGAACCTTTCCTGTGAGACCAGTTTTAGATTCCGATGCTTCACTTCAGGTTTACTGTATCCCTTGGACCTTCTCATTGACGACGAAACACAGAAATTGCATCGGAAATAAATACAAAAGGCACAATGCTGACTTCAGTACAAGAAGACTCTACTTACTGTCTATGTTTTGAACCTTACCTGTGAGACCAGTTTTAGATTCCAATGCTTCACTTCAGGTTTACTGTATCCCTTGAACCTTCTTGTGGTGTCACCGCCAGACACCACACTTGCTAGGTGGTAGCTTAAATCGGCCGCGGTCCATTTAGTACATGTCGGACCCACGTGTCGCCACTGTGTGATCGCAGACCTAGCGCCACCACAGGGCAGGTCTCGAGAGACGATATAGCACTCGCCCCAGTTGTACGAGGAGATTGCTAGCGACCATACGGACGAAGACTTCCTCTCATGTGCCGAGAGCCAGTTAGAATAGCCTTCTGCTAAGTCCATGGCTACGACCTAGCAAGGCGCCATTAGCCTTACCTACTTTGAGAGTTATAGTATAAATGTCTCAAGAAGAATGCTGTAGTCATCAACTAATAAAGTTAAGTATAAAGCAGTTACGTACTTTTCTTGCTACCATTCAATAGTTATTCTGTTCCAGAATTGACGCCCGTCGGCGTGTGTGTGTACGCGTGCCTTTCTTTCTTTCGGCTACCCGTCGCTGTGGACTGGCTGCCCTGTCAGTCCACTTCATTGGCGACGAGTCTACAAAGGATCTTGTGTTTTGATTTGCCCTAATTTATTTGTGTCATGGCTTCGCCAGATGTACTGTCCGAATTTTATCGCTTGCAGAATCAGCAGACGCAGGCGTTATTGGATGCCCTTGGACAGCTCGTCCAGGGTCAACGTGCGCTGCACACCGATGCGGCCGCCGCCGCTTCACCGCTACCGCAGCCACAACCTGCCGTTGCACCGCCTTTTAGGCACTACGACCCGAACCAGGAGACGTGGCAAGAGTGGTCCCGACAGTTCGCCTTCCACCTCGCCGCCTACAGAATTCAAGGTAATGAGCGGCAGCCGTTTTTCTTTCTTGTGTCGGTGTGTCCACCTACCGTGTGATAGTGAAATTGTTTCCCCGACGAGACGTAGCAACTCTGTCCTACGAGGAAATTTTGTCTGCATTAGATGCCTATTTCAAAAAGAAACAGTTAATGTGGTTGCAAAACGGTATACGTTTTCTCGTACAAAACGTACGGCCGGTCAAACTAATAGGGAGTGGGTAGCAACATTGCAAGGACTTACTAGGGACTGTGCCTTTGAATGTGACTGTGGTCTTTCTTATTCAGATACAATGGTGCGTGATGCAATTGCACAGAACGTTTCTGATGTTCGCATACGGGAGAAAATTTTGAAACTAGTTAATCCCTCCCTTCAACAAGTGATAGACATATTGGATAGACAGGACACACTTGACTGTGCTCAGGAATCTTTTGAAACTTCCGGCCCGCCGGGCGCTCTCGAGCTGCGCGGCCCGGTCAACTGCCCTCGCATACGTCCGCACAGCTGCCGCCTCGCGCTAAGCCAGGTGTGCCGCGCCAGCACACAAATGCAGTGAAATCATGCCCGCGGTGTGCTACTAGACATTCGCGTGAACATTGCCCGTCACGCCAAGCTATTTGCTTTTTCTGTAATAGGAAAGGACATGTTCAAAGTGTTTTCAAGTAAAAGCTCCGTTCAGACAATCACAACCATTCCAGGCCCTTTGCTTCGCGCCGGAATCGAACCAAGGACACTCAGGCTCGTGGACCTTCGCCCATGGACATTCATGTCGTTAATTCCGCTTCGTCCAGTGACACTTTCTCTAACAGTGACTGTGTTCGTCCCACAAAAAGAGTGCGTCAACGTCGCCGGAAATCACGTCCATTAGCAAGTAATTCTGTACCAGTGTCTGTTCAAATTGCACAAAACAGTCGCTCTTGTCGTCAGCGGAACAATAAACTTTTTGTGGACTTAGACTTTGATGGCAAAGTGATACCATTCCAGCTCGATACCGGAGCTGCAGTTTCATTGCTCAATCACGACACGTACAAACAACTGGGCAAACCTCCGTTGCGTTCCGCAAATGTTAAGCTAACCACATATTCAAGACAGACAATACCTGTGTTAGGACAGTGCAGCCTTCTTGCCACATACAAGGGACAAACAAAACTGGTGTCATTTTACGTTCTTCGTTCTTCTACGGCAGTGAACTTGTTTGGTTTAGATTTATTTCAGTTGTTTAACATGTCTATAGTAAATCAGGTCCTATCAGTGAATCAAACTGTGCCTTCAGACAGTGTTTCTCGCTTATGTGACGAATTTGCAGACATTTTTGCACCGGGCTTAGGTTGCGCTAAAAACTATGACGCACATTTGGAACTGAAAGTAAGTGCGCAACCGACATTTTTCAGAGCTCGCAATGTTCCCCACGCATTGCGTGATGAGGTCGCAAGAACATTGAACGATTTAGCGTCACAAGGTGTGCGTGAATGTGCGCAATGCCTCTTCTCTTTCAGCTCCGCTTCATCGCTTACGCCGTAAAGGTGTTCCGTTCGTCTGGACGACGGAATGCGAACGCGCCTTTCGCCAGTTGAATTCGGCGTTGCTTTCTAATACGTGCCTTACGCCATTCGATCCCCAGAAACCCCTTTTGTTGATGGTAGATGCATCGGATTTCGGGATCGGTGCTGTGCTTGCGCACAAAGTTGGCTCCCATGATCGCCCTATTGCCTTTGCGTCCAAATTGCTCTCGTCTGCGCAAAGAAATTATTCACAGATAGAGAAAGAAGCTTTGGCTCTCGTGTTTGGTGTTACTAAGTTCCATGATTTCTTGTATGGTCGTCACTTCACCATCATCACAGACCACAAACCTTTGACATCGCTTTTTCATCCGACCAAGCCTGTACCTCCACGTACAGCGCAGAAATTCATTCGCTGGTCTATTTTCCTCTCGCAGTACCGCTACGATATCTTGTATCGGTCCACTGCTAAGCACGGAAACGCCGATGCGTTGTCCCATTTGCCGGTTGCTGAGGATAAAGCATTCGATTCTTCCGAACTTGCTTGCCTGTTCATTGATTCGGAAACCGATGCAGTGGTCGAATCGTTTCAGATTGATTTTCGTCGTGTAGCTACAGCCACAGGTGCTGACCCTGTCCTTGCTACTGTTTTGCGTTTTGTTGCTACGCAATGGCCTTTGTCAAAGTCTCGGATCGAGGATCCGTTGGTTCGCCGATTTTTTGCTCACAGGGAGAGACTTTTTGTTCGACGTGGTGTTTTGTTGTTGCGTTCTGATAATGATCAGTCCAGAGTAGTGGTTCCACGTTCGTTACAGTCCTCTGTTTTACGTTTTCTTCACCACGGACATTGGGGTATAGTGCGAACGAAACAAATTGCTCGTCAGCACTGTACTTGGTTCGGAATCGATGCTGCGATTACGAATATGTGTTCTTCTTGCCTGGCGTGTGCCGAACAACAATCCGCACCGCCGCGGAAAGTCTTTGCATGGCCAAAAGCCACTTCCCCTTGGCAACGCTTGCACATTGAATTTGCTGGTCCATTCTGGAATGCTCGATGGTTGGTTCTGGTCGATGCCTTCAGTAATTTTCCTTTTGTTGTCCGGATGTCTTCCACGACGTCCTCCGCCACCATCCAAGCGTTGTCTGCTATCTTTTGCATTGAAGGTCTTCCGCAGACTATTGTTTCCGCCAATGGCCCACAATTCATGTCCGCAGAATTTCAGTCATTCTGCCAGGCCAATGGTATTCAACATCTGACATCCGCGCCGTTTTCGCCTCAGTCCAACGGTGCCGCTGAACGATTGGTCCGGACTTTCAAGTCACAGATGTTGAAATTGAAAGAGTCGCATTCTCGGGAGGACGCATTGTTCCTCTTTTTGTCTTCGTATCGCTCTCAGCCCCGAGATGGTCGCTCGCCGGCTGAGTTGCTCCACGGTCGTCCTCATCGCACCTTGATGTCTTTGCTGCATCCGCCGCATCAGGTTCCTGTGCAGCGGCAGACTCCTGCTTTTGCTCCAGGCGACATTGTATTTTATCGCAACTATCGCGGTTCACGGCGTTGGCTCACAGGGCGCATTATTCGCTGCCTCGGCCGCGCGATGTATTTGGTTTTGGGGGCCTCTGGTGAGGTGCGTCGGCATCTCAATCAGCTGCGCCTCTGTCGTCGCACGGGTTCTGCCGCTCCCCGTCTGCTTTCAGCAACGGTGCCGTCCGGTCAGCGCCCTGGGGACCCATCTACTGGCTCGCCTCATCCCCAGGTGTTACCGACGATGCCTTCCCATTTGCCCCATGGCGACGCGCCGCCGCAGCCGCAGCCGCAGCCGCCGCCGCCGCCGCCGCCGCCGCCTGTTCTCCCGCCGGCGCCGCCCGCATTAGACGCTTCGCTGCAGCCGCCAAGCGCCTCCCAGGGTCACGGGCCGCCGATCGCTTCCCGTGACCAGCTGTCCTCCGCCATGGAACTCCCGACCGCTCCGGACCACATGACGTCATCGCGCGTCGGCTACCCCGACGCAATGGAGTTAGACACTTCGGCCCCTCATGTTTCTATACGGGCGCATACACCGCATGTTGACGTGCACCCTGGACTAGCTTTTCAGGCGTTTCCTAGCTCCCCTCGGACCGAATGGCCGGGTGCAGGTGGCACAGCCTCGCCTGTTGTTAGGCTCCCCACCTCGTCGCATACGTCAACATGGGGTCCTCCCCACGGCGGGCGGAAGCCTTAACTCACGACCGTTCGCCGATTTGCGGGGGAGGAATGTGGTGTCACCGCCAGACCCACACTTGCTAGGTGGTAGCTTAAATCGGCCGCGGTCCATTTAGTACATGTCGGACCCGCGTGTCGCCACTGTGTGATCGCAGACATAGCGCCACCACAAGGCAGGTCTCGAGAGACGATATAGCACTCGCCCCTGTTGTACGAGGAGATTGCTAGCGACCATACGGACGAAGACTTCCTCTCATTTGCCGAGAGCCAGTTAGAATAGCCTTCTGCTAAGTCCATGGCTACGACCTAGCAAGGCGCCATTAGCCTTACCTACTTTGAGAGTTATAGTATAATTGTCTCAAGAAGAATGCTGTAGTCATCAACTAATAAAGTTAAGTATAAAGCAGTTACGTACTTTTCTTGCTACCATTCAATAGTTATCCTGTTCCAGAATTGACGCCCGTCGGCGTGTGTGTGTACGCGTGCCTTCCTTTCTTTCGGCTACCCGTCACTGTGGACTGGCTGCCTTGTCAGTCCACTTCACTTCTTATTGACGATGAAACACAGAAATTGCATCGGAATTAAATTCAAAACCCACAATGCCGACTTAAGTAGAAGAAGACTGACTCTTCTTCCCGTCTATGTTTTGAAACTTTCCTGTGAGACCAGTTTTAGATTCCAATGCTTCACTTCAGGTTAACTGTATCCCTTGGACCTTCCTATTGACGATGAAACACAGAAATTGCATCGGAATGAAATACAAAAAGCACAATGCCGACGTAAGTACAAGAAGACTGACTCTTCTTACTGTCTATGATTTGAGCGTTTCCTGTGAGACCAGTTTTAGATTCCGAATCTTCACGTCAGGTTTACTGTATTACGTGGACCTTCCTATTGACGATAAAACACAGAAATTGGATCGGAATTAAATACAAAACGCACAATACCGTCTGAAGTACATGTTGAATGTCTCTTTTTACTGTCTATGTTTTGAACCTATCCTGTGAGACCAGTTTTAGGTTCCGATGCTGCACTTCAGGTTTACTGTACCCCTTGGACCGTCTTATTGATGATGTAACGCAGAAATTGCATCGGAATTAAATACAAAAATCACAATGCCAACTTACGTACAAGAAGACTGACTTTCCTTACTGTCTATGATTTGAGCTTTTCCTGTGAGACCAGTTTGAGATTGCGATGCTTTACTTCAGGTTTACTGTATCCCTTGGACCTTCTTATTGACGAAGAAACCCAGAAATTGTGTCGGAATTAAATACAAAAGGAACAATGCCGACATTAGTACAAGAAGACTGACTCTTCTTACTGTCTATGCTTTGAACCTTTCCAGTGTGACCAGTTTTAGTGTCCGATGCTTCACTTCAGGTTTACTGTATCCCTTGGACCGTCTTATTTACGGTGAAACACAGAAATTGCATCGCAATTAAATACAAAATGCACAATACCGGCTTATGTACAAGAAGACTGACTCTTCTTACTGTCTATGTTTTGAACCCTTCCCGTGAGACCAGTTTAGGATTCCGATGCTTCACTTCAGGTTTACTGTATCCGTTGGACCTTCTTATTGACGATGAAACGCAGAATTTCCATCGGAATTAAATACAAAAGGCACAATGCCGACTTAAGTACAAGAAGTATGACACTTCTTACTGTCAATGTTTCAGCCTTTGCTGTGAGACCAGTTTTAGATTGCGACGCTTCACTTCAGGTGTACTGCATTCCTTGGACCTTCGTATTGACGATGAAACACATAAATTGAATCGGAGTTAAATAGTAATGGCACAATGACGACTTAAGTACAAGTGGACTGACTTTTCTTACCTTCTATGATTTGAACCATTCCAGTGAGACCTGTTTTAGATTCCGATGCTTCACGTCGGGTTTACTTTATCCCTTGGACCTTCTTATTGACGATGAAACACAGAAATGGCATCGGAATTAAACTCAAAAAGCACTAAGACGACTTAAGTACAAGAAGACTAACTCTTCTTGCTGCCTATATTTTGAACCTTTCCTGTGAGACCAGTATTAGATTGCGATGCTTCACTTCAGGTTTACTGTATCCCTTGGACCTTCTTATTGACTATGAAACACGGAAATTGCATCGGAATTAAATACAAAAGGCACAATGCCGACTTAAGTACAAGAAGACTGACTCTTCCTCCTGTCTATGTTTTTGAACCTAACCTGTGAGACCAGTTTTAGATTCCGATGCTCCACATCAGGTTTACTGTATCCCTTGGACCTTCGTATAGGCGATGAAACACAGAAATAGCATCGGAATTAAATACAAAAGGCACAATGCCGACATAAGTACAAGAAGACTGACACTTCTTACTGTCAATGTATTGAACATTTCCTGTGAGACCAGTTTTAGATTCTGAAGCTTGTTTTTAGGTTTACTGTATGCCTTGGACCTTCTTATTGACGATGAAACACAGAAATTGCATCGGAATGAAATACAAATGGTACAATGCCACTTAAGTACAAGAAGACTTACTCTTCTTGGCGTCTGTGATTTTAGCCTTTCCTGTGAGAGCAGTTTTAGATTCCGATGCTTCACTTCAGGTTTACTGTATCCCTTGGACCTTCTTATTGACGATGAAGCACAGAAATTGCGTCGGAATTAAATACAAATATCACAATGCCAACATAAGTCCAAGAAGACTGGCTGTTCTTACTGTCTATGTTTTAACTTTTCCTGTGAGACCAGTTTTAGAGTTCGATGCTTCACTTCAGGTTTACTGTATCCCTGGGATCGTCTTGTTGACGGTGAAACACAGAAATCGCTTCGGAATTAAATACACAATGCACAATGCCGACTTATGTACAAGAAGACTGACACTTCTTACTGTCTACGATTTGAACCTCTCCTGTGAGACCAGTTTTAGATTCCGATGCTTCCCATCAGGTTTACTGTATCCCTTGGACCTTCTTATTGACGATGAAACACATTAATTGCATCGGAATTAAATACAAAAGGCACAATGCCGACTTATGTACAAGAAGACCGACACTTCTTACTGTCTATGTTTGAACCTTTCCTGTGAGACCAGTTTTAGATTCCGATGCTTCACTTCAGGTTTACTGTATACCTTGGACCTTCTTATTGACGATGAAACATAGAAATTGCATCGGAATTAAATACAAAAGGCACAATGCCGACTTAAGTACAAGAAGACTGGCTAATCTTACTGTCAATGTTTTGAAACTTTGCTGTGCGACCAGTTTTAAATATCGGTGCTTCACTTCAGGTTTACTGTATCCCTTGGACGTTCTTATTGTCGTTGAAACACAGATATTGCACCGGAATGAAATACAAAAGGAACAATGCCGACTTAAGTACAAGAAGACTGACTCTTCTTACTGTCTATGTTAAGAGCCATTCCTGTGAGACAAGTTTTAGATTCCGATGCTTCACGTCAGGTTTACTGTATCCCTTGGACCTTCTTATTGACGATAAAACACAGAAATTGCATCGGAATTAAATACAAAAGGCATAATACCGTCTTAAGTACAAGAGGAAGGTCTCTTTTAACAGTCTATGTTTTGAACCTATCCTGTGAGACCAGTTTTAGGTTCCGATGCTTCACTTCAGGTTAACTGTATCCTTTGGACCTTCTTATTCACGATGAAACACCGAAATTTCGTCGGAAATAAATACAAAAGGCACATTCCCGACTTAAGTACTAGAAGACTGACACTTTTTACTGTATATGATTTGAACCCTTCCTGTGAGACCAGTTTTAGAATCCGATGCTTCCCGTCAGGTTTACTGTATCCCTTGGACTTTCTTATTGACGATAAAACACAGAAATTGCATCGGAATCAAATACAAAACGCACAATACCGACTCAAGTACAAGAGGAATGTATCTTTTTACTGTCTGTGTTTTGAACCTTTACTGTGAGACAAGTTTTAGGATCCGATGCTTCACTCCAGGTTTACTGTATCCCTTGGACCTTATCATTGACGATGTAACACAGAAATTGCATCGGAATGAAATACAAACGGCTCAATGCCGACATAAGAACAAGAACACTGACTCTTCTTACTGTCTATGATTCAAGCCTTTCCTGTGAGACCAGTTTTAGAGTCCGATGCTTCACTTCAGTTTTACTGTATCCCTTGGACCGTGTTATATACGGTGAAACACAGAAATTGCATCGGAATTAAATACAAAATGCACAATGCCGGCTTATGTACAAGAAGACTGACTCTTCCTACTGCCTATGTTTCGAACCTTTCCCGTGAGACCACTTTAAGATTCCGATGCTTCACTTCAGGTTTACTGCATCCATTCGACCTACTTGTTGACGATGAAACACAGAATTTGCATCGGAATTAAATACAAAAGGCACAATGCCGACTTATGTACAAGATGACTGACTCTTCTTACTGTCTATGTTTTGAACCTTTCCTGTGAGATCAGTTTTAGATTTCGATGCTTCACTTCAGGTTAACTGTATCCATTGGACCTTCTTATTCACGATGAAACACAGAAATTTCGTCGGAAATAAATACAAAAGGCACATTGCCGACTTAAGTACAAGAAGACTGACACTTTTTACTGTACATGATTTGAACCCTTCCTGTGAGACCAGTTTTAGAATCCGATGCTTCCCGTCAGGTTTACTGTATCCCTTGGACCTTCTTATTGACGATAAAACACAGAAATTGCGTCGGAATTTAATACAAAAGGCACAAAACCGACTCAAGTACAAGAGCAATGTCTCTTTTTACTGTCTATGTTTTGAACCTTTACTGTGACACAAGTTTTAGATTCCCAGGCTTCAATTCAGGTTTACTGCATCCCTTGGACCTTCTTATTCACGATGAAACACAGAAATTGCATCGGAATTGAATACAAAAAACACAATTCCGACTTAAGTGCAAGAGGACTGATACTTCTTACTGTCTATGTTTGAACCTTTACTGTGAGACAAGTTTTAGATTCCGATGCTTCTCTTCAGGTTTACTGTATCACTTAGACCTTCCTATTGACGATAAAACACAGTAATTGCATCGGAATTAAATACAATAGGCACAATACCGTCTTAAGTACAAGAGGAACGTCTCTTTTTACTGTCTATGTTTTGAACCTATCCTGTGAGACCAGTTTTAGTTTCCGATGCTGCACTTCAGGTTTACTGTATCCCTTGGACCTTCTTATTGATGATGTAACACAGTAATTGCATCGGAATTAAATACAAAAATCACAATGCCGACTTTCGAACAAGAAGACTGACTTTCCTGACTGTCTATGATTTGAGCCTTTCCTGTGAAACCAGTTTTAGATCCCGATGCTTTACTTCAGGTTTACTGTATCCCTTGGACCTTCTTATTGACGATGAAACACAGAAATTGCGTCGGAATTAAATACAAATATCACAATGCCGACATAAGTCCAAGAAGACTGACTCTTATTAATGTCTATGTTTTGAACTTTTCGTGTGAGACCAGTTTTAGAGTTCGATGCTTCACTTCAGGTTTACTGTATCCCTTGGACCTTCTTATTGACGGTGAAATAAAGAAATTGCATCGGAATTAAATACACAATGCATAATGCCGATTTAAGTACGAGAGAACTGACTCTTTTTACATTCTATGATTTGAGCCTTTCCTGTGAAACCAGTTTTAGATTCCGATGCTTCACGTCAGGTTTACTGTATCCCTTGGACTTTCTTATTGGCGATAAAACACAGACATTGCATCGGAATTAAATATAAAAGGCACACTACCGTCTTAAGTACAAGAGGAATGCCTCTTTTTACTGTCTATGTTTTGAACCTTTACTGTGAGACAACTTTTAGATTCCAATGCTTCCCGTCAGGTTTACTGTATCCCTTGGACCTTCTTACTCACGATGAAACACAGAAATTGCATCGGAATTAAATACAAAAGGCACAATGCCGACATAAGTAAAGGAAGACTGACTCATCTTACTGTCTATGTTTCAACTTTTCCTGTGAGACCACTTTTAGAGTCCGATGCTTCACTTCAGGTTTACTGTATCCCTTGGACCGTCTTATTTACGGTGAAACACAGATTTTGCCCCAGAATTAAATACAAAATGCACAATGCCGGCTTATGTACAAGAAGACTGTCTCTTCTTACTATCTATGTTTTGAAACTTTCCCGAGAGACCAGTTTAAGATTCCGATGCTTCACTTCAGGTTTACTGTATCCCTTGGACCTTCTTATTGACGATCAAACACAGAATTTGCATCGGATTTAAATACAAAAGGCACAATGCCGACTTATGTACAAGAAGACTGACTCATCTTACTGTCTATGTTTTGAACCATTCCTGTGAGACCAGTTTTAGATTCCGATGCTTCACTTCAGGTTTACTGTATCTCTTGGACCTTCTTCTTGACGATGTAACACAGAAATTGAATCAGAATTAAATACAAAAGCCACAATGCCGACTTAAGTAGAAGAAGACTGACTCTTCTTACCGTCTATGTTTTGAACATTTCCTGTGAGACCAGTTTTAGACTCCGATGCTTCACTTCAGGTTAACTGTATCCCTTGGACCTTATTGACGATGAAACACAGAAATTGCATCGGAATGAAATACAAAAGGCACAATGCCGACGTAAGAACAAGAAGACTGACTCTTCTTACTGTCTATGATTAGAGCATTTCCCGTGAGACCAGTTTTAGATTCCGATGCTTTACGTCAGGTTCACTGTATCACTTGGACCTTCCTATTGACGATAAAACACAGAAATTGCATCTGAATTAAATACAAAAGGCACAATACCGTCTTAAGTACAAGAGGAATGTCTCTTTTTACTGTCTATGCTTTGAACCTATCCTGTGAGACCAGTTTTAGATTCCGATGCTTTACTTCAGGTTTACTGTATCCCTTGGACCTTCTTATTGACGATGAAACACAGAAATTGCGTCGGAATTACATACAAATATCACAATGCCGACATAAGTGAAAGAAGACTGACTCTTCTTACTGTCTATGTTTGAACTTTTCATGTGAGACCAGTTTCAGAGTTCGATGCTTCACTTCAGGTTTACCGTATCCCTTGGACCTTCTTATTGACGGAGACACACAGAAATTGCATCGGAATTAAATACACAATGCACAATGCTGACTTATGTACAAGAAGACCGACTCTTCTCACTCTCTATGATTTGAGACTTTCCTGTGAAACCTGTCTAGATTCCGATGGTTCACTTCAGGTTTACTGTATCCCTTGGACCTTCTTATTGACGATGAAAAACAGAAATTACATCGGAATTAATTACAAAAGGAACATTGCAGACTTAAGTACAAGAGCGTCTGACTCTTCTTACTGTCTATGATTTGAGCCCTTCCGGTGAGGCCAGTTTTAGATTCCGATGCTTCACTTCAGGTTTACTGTATCCCTTGGACCTTCTTGTTGACGACGAAACACAGAAATTGCATCGGAATTAATTACAAAAGCACAATGCCGAGTTAAGTACCAGAAGACTTACTCTCCTTACTGTCAATGATTTGAACCTTTCCTGTGAGACCAGTTTTAGATTCCGATGCTTCCCGTCAGGTTTACTGTATCCCTTGGAGCTTCGTATTGACGATAAAAAACAGAAATTGCATCGGAATTAAATACAAAAAGCACAATACCGACTCAAGTACCTGAGGAATGTCTCTTTTTACTGTCTATGTTTTGAACCTTTACTGTGATACCAGTTTTAGATTCCGATGCTTCACTTCAAGTTTACTGTACCCCTTGAACCTTCTTATTGACGATGTAACACAGACGTTGCGTCGGAATGAAATACAAAAGACAGAATGCCGACTTAAGTACAAGAAGACTGACCCTTCTTACTGTCTATGATTTGAGAATTTCCTGTGAGACCAGTTTTAGATTCAGATGCTTCACTTCAGGTTTACTGAATCCCTTGGACCTTCTTATTGACAATGAATCACAGAAATTGCGTCGGAAATTAATACAAAAGGCACAATGCCGACATAAGTACAAGAAGACTGACTCTTCTTACTGTTTATGCTTTTAACCTTTCCTGTGAGACCTGTTTAGGAGTCCGATGCTTCACTTCAGGTTTTCTGTATCCCTTGAACCGTCTTATTGCCGGTGGAACATAGAAATTGCATCGGAATTAAATACAAAATGCACAATGCCGACTTATGTACAAGAAGACTGACTCTTCTTACTGTCTATATATTGAACCTTTCTTGTGAGACCAGTTTTAGATTCTAATGCTTCACTTCAGGTTTACTGTATCCCTTGGACCTTCTTGTTCACGATGAAACACAGAAATTGCATCGGAATTAAATATAAAAGGCACAATGCCGACTTAAGTACAAGAAGACTGACACTTCTTACTGTCTATGTTTGAGCCTTTCCTGTGAGAACAGTTTTAGATTCCGATGCTTCACTTGAGGGTTACTGAATCCCTTGGACCACCTTATTGACGATGAAACACAGAATTTGCATCGGAATTAAATTCAAAAGGCACAATGACGACTGAAGTACAAGAAGACTGAGTCTTCTTACTGCCAATGTTTTGAATCTTTCCTGTGAGACCAGTTTTAGATTCCGATGCTTCACTTCAGGTTTACATCATCCCTTGGACCTTCTTATTGACGATGAAACACATATATTGCATCGGAATTAAATACAAAAAACACAATGCCGACTTAAGTACAAGAGGGCTGACTCTTCTTACATTCTATGATTTGAACCATTCCTATGAGTCCTGTTGCAGATTCCGATGCTTCACTTCAGGTTAGCTGTATCCCATGGACATCCTTATTGACGATGCAACACAGAAATTGCATCGGAATGAAATACAAAAGGCACAATGCCGTCGTAAGTACAAGAACACTGACTCTTCTTACTGTCTATGGTTTGAGCCTTTCCTGTGAGACCAGTTTTTGATTCCGATGCTTCACGTCAGGTTTACTGTATCACTTGGACCTCCCTATTGACGATAAAACACAGAAATTGCATCGGAATTAAATCCAAAGGCACAATACCGTCTTAAGTGCAAGAGGAATGTCTCTTTTTACTGTCTATGTTTTGAACCTATCCTGTGAGACCAGTTTTAGATTCCGATGCTGCACTTCAGGTTTACTGTATCCCTTGGACCTTCTTATTGGTAATGTAACACAGAAATTACATCGGAATTAAATACAAAAATCACAATGCCGACTTACGTACAAGAAGACTGACTTTCCTTACTGTCTATGATTTGAGCCTTTTCTGTGAGACCAGTTTTAGATTCCGATGCTTTACTTCAGGTTTACTGTATCCCTTGGACCTTCTTATTAACGATGAAACACATAAATTGCGTCGGAATTAAATACAAATATCACAATGCCGGCATAAGTCCAAGAAGACTGACTCTTCTTACTGTCTATGATTTGAACTTTTCCGGTGAGACCAGTTTTATAGTTCGATGCTTCACTGCAGGTTTACTGTATCCCTTGGACCTTCTTATTGACGGAGCAACACAGAAATTGCATCGGAATTAAATACACATTGCACAATGCTGACTTATGTACAAGAACACTGACTCTTCTCACTGTCTATGATTTGAGACTTTCCTGTGAGACCAGTTTTTTATTGCGATGATTCACTTCAGGGTTACTGTATCGCTTGGACCTTCTTATTGACGATGTAACACAGAAATTGCATCGGAATTAAATACAAAAGGCACAATACTGACTCAAGTACAAGAGGAATGTCCCTTTGTACTGTCTTTGTTTTGAACCTTTACTGTGAGACAAGTTTTAGATTCCGATGCTTCACTTCAGGATTACTGTATTCCTTGGACCTTCTTATTGACGATGAAATACCGAATTTCCGTCGGAATTAAATACAAAAGGCACAATGCCGAGATAAGTAAAAGAAGACTGACTCTTTTTACTGTCTATGCTTTGAACCTTTCCAGTGAGACCAGTTTTAGAGTCCGATGCTTCACTTCAGGTTTACTGTATCCCTTGGACCGTCTTATTTACGTTGAAACACAGAAATTGCATCGGAATTAAATACAAAATGCACAATGCCGGCTTATGTACAAGAAGACTGACTGTTCTTACTGTCTATGTTTGAACCTTTCCCGTGAGACCAGTTTAAGATTCCGATGCTTCACTTCAGGTTTACTGTATCCCTTGGACCTTCTTGTTGACGATGCAACTCAGAAATTGCATCGGAATTAATTACAAAAGCACAATGCCGAGTTAAGTACCAGAAGACTTACTCTCCTTACTGTCAATGATTTGAACCTTTCCTGTAAGTCCATTCTAGATTCCGATGCTTCACTTCAGGTTTACTGTATCCCTTGGACCTTCTTATTGACGATGAAACACACATTTTGCATCGTAATGAAATACAAAAGGCACAATGCCGACTTAAGTACAAGAGGACTGACTCTTCTTACATTCTATGATTTGAACCATTCCTGTGAGTCCTGTTTTAGATTCCGATGCTTCACTTCAGGTTAACTGTATCCCTTGGACCTCCTTATAGGCGATGAAACACAGAAATAGCATCGGAATTAAATACAAAAAGCTCAATGCAGACTTAAGTACAAGAAGACTGACACTTCTTACTGTCTATGTTTTGAACTTTTCCTGTGAGACCAGATTTAGAGTTCGATGCTTCCCTTCAGGTTTACTGTATGCCTTAGACCTCCTTATTGACGGTGAAACACAGAAATTGCATTGGAATTAAATACACAATGCACAATGCCGACATATGTACAAGAAGACTGACTCTTCTTACTGTCTACGATTAGAACCGCTCCTGTGAGACCAGTTTTAGATTCCAATGTTTCACTTCAGGTTTAATGTATCCCTTTGACCTGCTTATTGATGACGAAACACAGAAATTGCATCGGAATTAAATACAAAAGGCACAATGCCGACTTAAGTACAAGAAGACTACCTCTTCTTACTGTCTATGATTTGATCCTTTCTTGTGAGACCAGTTTTAGATTCCGATGCTTCACTTCAGGTTTACTGTATCCCTTGGACCTTCTTATTGACGATGAAGCACATAAATTGCAACGGAATTAAATACAAATATCACACTGCCGACATAAGTCCAAGAAGACTGACTCTTCTTACTGTCTATGTTTTGAACTTTTCCTGTGAGACCAGTTTTAGAGTTCGATGCTTCACTTCAGGTTTACTGTATCCCTTGGACCTTCTTATTGACGGAGCAACACAGAAAATGCATCGGAATTAAATACACATTGCACAATGCTGACTTATGTACAAGAAGACTGACTCTTCTCACTGTCTATGATTTGAGACTTTATTGTGAGACCAGTTTTAGATTCCGATGATTCACTTCAGGTTTACTGTATCTCTTGGACCTTCTTGTTCACGATGAAACACAGAAATTGCATCGGAATTAAATACAAAAGGCACAATGCCGACTTAAGTACAAGAAGACTGACACTTCTTACTGTCTTTGTTTGAGTCTTTCCTGTGAGACCAGTTTTAGATTCCGATGCTTCACTTGAGGGTTACTGAATCCCTTGGACCACCTTATTGACGATGAAACACAGAATTTGCATCGGAATTAAATTCAAAAGGCACAATGACGACTGAAGTACAAGAAGACTGAGTCTTCTTACTGCCAATGTTTTGAATCTTTCCTGTGAGACCAGTTTTAGATTCCGATGCTTCACTTCAGGTTTACTTCATCCCTTGGACCTTCTTATTGACGATGAAACACATATATTGCATCGGAATTAAATACAAAAAGCACAATGCCGACTTAAGTACAAGAGGGCTGACTCTTCTTATATTCTATGATTTGAACCATACCTATGAGTCCTGTTGCAGATTCCGATGCTTCACTTCAGGTTAACTGTATCCCTTGGACATCCTTATTGACGATGTAACACAGAAATTGCATCTGAATGAAATACAAAAGGCACAATGCCGTCGTAAGTACAAGAACACTGACTCTTCTTACTGTCTATGGTTTGAGCCTTTCCTGTGAGACCAGTTTTTGATTCCGATGCTTCACGTCAGGTTTACTGTATCACTTGGACCTTCCTATTGACGATAAAACACAGAAATTGCATCGGAATTAAATCCAAAGCCACAATACCGTCTTAAGTGCAAGAGGAATGTCTCTTTTTACTGTCTATGTTTTGAACCTATCCTGTGAGACCAGTTTTAGATTCCGATGCTGCACTTCAGGTTTACTGTATCCCTTGGACCTTCTTATTGGTAATGTAACACAGAAATTACATCGGAATTAAATACAAAAATCACAATGCCGACTTCCGTACAAGAAGACTGACTTTCCTTACTGTCTATGATTTGAGCCTTTTCTGTGAGACCAGTTTTAGATTCCGATGCTTTACTTCAGGTTTACTGTATCCCTTGGACCTTCTTATTAACGATGAAACACATAAATTGCGTCGGAATTAAATACAAATATCACAATGCCGGCATAAGTCCAAGAAGACTGACTCTTCTTACTGTCTATTATTTGAACTTTTCCGGTGAGACCAGTTTTAGAGTTCGATGCTTCACTTCAGGTTTACTGTATCCCTTGGACCTTCTTATTGACGATGAAACACATATTTTGCATCGGAATGAAATACAAAAGGCACAATGCCGACTTAAGTACAAGAGGACTGACTCTTCTTACATTCTATGATTTCAACCATTCCTGTGAGTCCTGTTTTAGATTCCGATGCTTCACTTCAGGTTAACTGTATCCCTTGGACCTCCTTATAGGCGATGAAACACAGAAATAGCATCGGAATTAAATACAAAAAGCTCAATGCCGACTTAAGTACAGGAAGACTGACTCTTCTTACTGTCTATGTTTTGAACTTTTCCTGTGAGACCAGTTTTAGAGTTCGATGCTTCACTTCAGGTTTACTGTATCCCTTGGACCTTCTTGTTGACGGAGCAACACAGAAAATGCATCGGATTTAAATACACATTGCACAATGCTGACTTATGTACAACAAGACTGACTCTTCTCACTGTCTATGATTTGAGACTTTCCTGTGAGACCAGTTTTAGATTCCGATGATTCACTTCAGGTTTACTGTATCTCTTGGACCTTCTTGTTCACGATGAAACACAGAAATTGCATCGGAATTAAATACAAAAGGCACAATGCCGACTTAAGTACAAGAAGACTGACACTTCTTACTGTCTATGTTTGAGTCTTTCCTGTGAGACCAGTTTTAGATTCCGATGCTTCACTTGAGGGTTACTGAATCCCTTGGACCACCTTATTGACGATGAAACACAGAATTTGCATCGGAATTAAATTCAAAAGGCACAATGACGACTGAAGTACAAGAAGACTGAGTCTTCTTACTGCCAATGTTTTGAATCTTTCCTGTGAGACCAGTTTTAGATTCCGATGCTTAACTTCAGGTTTACTTCATCCCTTGGACCTTCTTATTGACGATGAAACACATATATTGCATCGGAATTAAATACAAAAAGCACAATGCCGACTTAAGTACAAGAGGGCTGACTCTTCTTATATTCTATGATTTGAACCATTCCTATGAGTCCTGTTGTAGATTCCGATGCTTCACTTCAGGTTAACTGTATCCCTTGGACATCCTTATTGACGATGTAACACAGAAATTGCATCTGAATGAAATACAAAAGGCACAATGCCGTCGTAAGTACAAGAACACTGACTCTTCTTACTGTCTATGGTTTGAGCCTTTCCTGTGAGACCAGTTTTTGATTCCGATGCTTCACGTCAGGTTTACTGTATCACTTGGACCTTCCTATTGACGATAAAACACAGAAATTGCATCGGAATTAAATCCAAAGCCACAATACCGTCTTAAGTGCAAGAGGAATGTCTCTTTTTACTGTCTATGTTTTGAACCTATCCTGTGAGACCAGTTTTAGATTCCGATGCCGCACTTCAGGTTTACTGTATCCCTTGGACCTTCTTATTGGTAATGTAACACAGAAATTACATCGGAATTAAATACAAAAATCACAATGCCGACTTACGTACAAGAAGACTGACTTTCCTTACTGTCTATGATTTGAGCCATTTCTGTGAGACCAGTTTTAGATTCCGATGCTTTACTTCAGGTTTACTGTATCCCTTGGACCTTCTTATTAACGATGAAACACATAAATTGCGTCGGAATTAAATACAAATATCACAATGCCGGCATAAGTCCAAGAAGACTGACTCTTCTTACTGTCTATGATTTGAACTTTTCCGGTGAGACACATAAATTGCGTCGGAATTATATACAAATATCACAATGCCGGCATAAGTCCAAGAAGACTGACTCTTCTTACTGTCTATGATTTGAACTTTTCCGGTGAGACCAGTTTTAGAGTTCGATGCTTCACTTCAGGTTTACTGTATCCCTTGGACCTTCTTATTGACGGAGCAACACAGAAATTGCATCGGAATTAAATACACATTGCACAATGCTGACTTATGTACAAGAACACTGACTCTTCTCACTGTCTATGATTTGAGACTTTCCTGTGAGACCAGTTTTTTATTGCGATGTATCACTTCAGGGTTACTGTATCGCTTGGACCTTCTTATTGACGATGTAACACAGAAATTGCATCGGAATTAAATACAAAAGGCACAATACTGACTCAAGTACAAGAGGAATGTCCCTTTGTACTGTCTTTGTTTTGAACCTTTACTGTGAGACAAGTTTTAGATTCCGATGCTTCACTTCAGGTTTACTGTATTCCTTGGACCTTCTTATTGACGATGAAACACCGAAATTACGTCGGAATTAAATACAAAAGGCACAATGCCGAGATAAGTAAAAGAAGACTGACTCTTTTTACTGTCTATGCTTTGAACCTTTCCAGTGAGACCAGTTTTAGAGTCCGATGCTTCACTTCAGGTTTACTGTATCCCTTGGACCGTCTTATTTACGTTGAAACACAGAAATTGCATCTGAATTAAATACAAAATGCACAATGCCGGCTTATGTACAAGAAGACTGACTGTTCTTACTGTCTATGTTTGAACCTTTCCCGTGAGACCAGTTTAAGATTCCGATGCTTCACTTCAGGTTTACTGTATCCCTTGGACCTTCTTGTTGACGATGCAACTCAGAAATTGCATCGGAATTAATTACAAAAGCACAATGCCGAGTTAAGTACCAGAAGACTTACTCTTCTTACTGTCAATGATTTGAACCTTTCCTGTGAGTCCATTCTAGATTCCGATGCTTCACTTCAGGTTTACTGCATCCCTTGGACCTCCTTATAGGCGATGAAACACAGAAATAGCATCGGAATTAAATACAAAAAGCTCAATGCCGACTTAAGTACAAGAAGACTGACACTTCTTACGGTCTATGTTTTGAACTTTTCCTGTGAGACCAGATTTAGAGTTCGATGCTTCCCTTCAAATTTACTGTATGCCTTGGACCTTCTTATTGACGGTGAAACACAGAAATTTCATTGCAATTAAATACACAATGCACAATGCCGACATATGTACAAGAAGACTGACTCTTCTTACTGTCTACGATTAGAACCGCTCCTGTGAGACCAGTTTTAGATTCTGATGCCTCACTTCAGGTTTACTGTATCCCTTGGACCTTCTTATTGACGATGTAACACAGAAATTGCATCGGAATTAAATACAAAAGGCACAATACTGACTCAAGTACAAGAGGAATGTCCCTTTGTACTGTCTTTGTTTTGAACCTTTACTGTGAGACAAGTTTTAGATTCCGATGCTTCACTTCAGGTTTACTGTATTCCTTGGACCTTCTTATTGACGATGAAACACCGAAATTGCGTCGGAATTAAATACAAAAGGCACAATGCCGACATAAGTAAAAGAAGACTGACTCTTTTTACTGTCTATGCTTTGAACCTTTCCTGTGAGACCAGTTTTAGAGTCCGATGCTTCACTTCAGGTTTAGTGTATCCTTGGACCGTCTTATTTACGTTGAAACACAGAAATTGCATCGGAATTAAATACAAAATGCACAATGCCGGCTTATGTACAAGAAGACTGACTCTTCTTACTGTCTATGTTTGGAACCTTTCCCATGAGACCAGTTTAAGACTCCGATGCTTCACTTCAGGTTTACTGTATCCCTTGGACCTTCTTATTGACGATGAAACACAGAATTTGCATCGGAATTAAATACAAAAGGCACAATGCCGACATAAGTACAGAAGACTGACTCTTCTTACTGTCTATGCGTTGAACCTTTCCTGTGAGACCAGTTTTGAACACCGATGCTTCACTTCAGGTTTTCTGTATCCCTTGGACCGTCTTATTGACGGTGGAACACAGAAATTGCATCGGAATGAAATACAAAATGCACAATTCCGACTTATGTACATGAAGACTGACTCTTCTTACTGTCTATGTTTTGAACCTTTCCCGTGAGACCAGTTTTAGATTCCGATGCTTCACTTCAGATTTACTGTATCCCTTGCACCATCCTATTGACGATGAAACACAGAATTTACATCGGAATTAAATACAAAAGGCACAATTCCGACTTATGTACAAGTAGACTGACTCTTCTTACTGTCTATGTTTGAACCTTTCCTGTGAGACCAGTTTTAGATTCCGATGCTCCACTTCAGGTTTACTGTATGCCTTGGACCACCTTATTGACGATGAAACACAGAATTTGCATCGGAATTAAATTCAAAAGGCACATTGATGACATAAGTACAAGAAGACTGACTTTACTTACTGCCTATGATTTGAAACTTTCCTGTGAGACCAGTTTTAAATTCCGATGCTTCACTTCAGGTTTACTCAATCCCTTGGACCTTCTTATTCCCGATGAGACATAAAATTGCATTGGAATTAATTACAAAAGGCACAATGCCGACTTAAGTACAAGAGGACTGACTCTTCTCACTGTCTATGATTTGAGATTTTCCTGTGAGACCAGTTTTAGATTCCGATGATTTACTTCAGGTTTACTGTATCTCTTGGACCTTCTTATAGACGATGTAACACAGAAATTGCATCGGAATTAAATACAAAAGGCACAATACCGACTCAAGTACAAGAGGAATGTCTCTTTTTACTGTCTATGTTTGATCCTTTACTGTGAGACAAGTTTTGGATTCCGATGCTTCACATCTGGTTTATTGTATCCCTTGGACCTCCTCATTGACGATATAACACAGATATTGCATGGGAATGAAATACAAAAGGCACAATGCCGGCATAAGTACAAGATGACTGACTCTTCTTACTGTCTTTGAATTGAGCCTTTCCTGTGAGACCAGTTTTAGATTCAGATCCTTCACTTTAGGTTTACTGTATCCCTTTGACCTTCTTCTTGACGACGAAACACAGAAATTGCATCGAAACAAAATACAAAAGTCACAATGATGACTTTAGTGCAAGAAGACACACTCTTCTGACCGTCTATGTTTTGACCCTTTCCTGTGAGCCCAGTTTAGGTTCCGATGCTCCACGTCAGGTTAACTTTATCCCTTGGACCTTCTTATTGACGATGAAACACAGAAATTGCAGCGGAATTAAATACAAAGGCACAATGCTGACTTAAGTACGAGAGGACTGACCCTTTTTACATTCTATGATTTGAGCCTTTCCTGTGAAACCAGTTTCAGATTCCGATGGTTCACGTCAGGTTTAGTGTATCCCTTCGACTTTGTTATTGACGATAAAACACAGAAATTGCATCGGAACTAAATACAAAAGGCACAATACCGTCTTAAGTACAAGAGGAATGTCGCTTTTTACTCTCTATGATTTGAACCTATCCTGTGAGAGCAGTTTTAGATTCCGATGCTTCACTTCATGTTTACTGTATCCCTTGGTCCTTCTTATTGACGATGAATCACAGAAATTGCGTCGGAATTAAATACAAAAGGCACAATGCCGACATAAGTACAAGAAGACTGACTCTTCTTACTGTCTATGCTTTGAACCTTTCCTGTGAGACCAGTTTTGGACTCCGATGCTTCACTTCAGGTTTTCTGTATCCCTTGGACCGTCTTATTGACGGTGGAACACAGAAATTGCATCGGAATGAAATACATAATGCACAATTCCGACTTATGTACATGAAGACTGACTTTTCTTACTGTCTATGTTTTGAACCTTTCCCGTGAGACCAGTTTTAGATTCCGATGCATCACTTCAGGTTTACTGTATCCCTTGCACCATCCTATTGACGATGAAACACAGAATTTACATCGGAATTAAATACAAAAGGCACAATTCCGACTTATGTACAAGAAGACTGACTCTTCGTACTGTCTATATTTTGAAACTTTCTTGTGAGACCAGTTCTAGATTCCGATGCTTTACTTCAGGTTTACTGTATCCCTTGGTCCTTCTTACTCACGATGAAACACAGAAATTGCATCGGAATTAAATACAAAGGGCACAATGCCGACTTAAGTACAAGAAGACTGACACTTCTTACTGTCTATGTTTGAACCTTTCCTGTGAGACCAGTTTTAGATTCCGATGCTTCACTTCAGGTTTACTGTATGCCTTGGATCACCTTATTGACGATGAAACACAGATTTTGCATCAGAATTAAATTCAAAAAGCACAATGACGACATAAGTTCAAGAAGACTGACTCTTCTTACTGCCTATGATTTGAACCTTTCCTGTGAGACCAGTTTTAGATTCCGATGCTTCACTTCAGGTTTACTGCATCCCTTGGACATTCTTATTCACGATGAAACATTTAAATTGCATCGGAATTAAATACAAAAGGCACAATTCCGACTTATGTACAAGAAGACTGACTCTTCTTACTGTCTATATTTTGAAACTTTCTTGTGAGACCAGGTTTAGATTCCGATGCTTAACGTCAGGTTTACTGTATCCCTTGGTCCTTCATACTCACGATGAAACACAGAAATTGCATCGGAATTAAATACAAAGGGCACAATGCCGACTTAAGTACAAGAAGACTGACTCTTCTTACTGCCTATGATTTGAACCCTTCCTGTGAGACCAGTTTTAGATTCCGATGCTTCACTTCAGGTTTACCGTATCCCTTGGTCCTTCTTACTCACGATGAAACACAGAAATTGCATCGGAATTAAATACACACGGCACAATGCTGACTTATGTACAAGAAGACTGACTCTTGACACTGTCTATGATTTGAGACTTTCCTGTGAGACCAGTTTTAGATTCCGATGCTTCACTTCAGGTTTACTGTACCCCTTGGACTATCTTATTGACGATGAAACACAGATAATGCATCGGAATTAATTACAAAAGGCACAATGCATACTTGACTACAAGGAGACTGACTCTTCTTACTGTGTATGATTTCAACCTTTCCTATGAGACCAGTTTTAGGTTCCGATGCTCCCGTCAGGTTTACTGTATCCCTTGGACCTTCTTATTGACGATAAAACACAGAAATTGCATCGGAATTAAATACAAAAGGCACAATACCGACTCAAGTACAAGAGGAATGTCTCTTTTTACTGCTATGTTTTGATCCTTTACTGTGAGACAAGTTTTGGATTCCGATGCTCCACTTCTGGTTTATTGTATCCCTTGGACCTTCTCATTAAGGATGTAGCACAGATATTGCATCGGAATGAAATACAAAAGGCACAATGCCGGCATAAGTACAAGAAGACTGACTCTTCTTACTGTCTATGATTTGAGCCTTTCCTGTGAGACCAGTTTTAGATTCCGATGCTTCACTTCAGGTGTATTGAATCCCTTGGACCATCTTATTGACGATGAAACACTGAAATTGTGTCGGAATTAAGTACAAAAGGAACAATGCCGACATAAGTACAAGAAGACTGAGTATTCTTACTGTCTATGCTTTGAACCTTTCCTGTGATACCAGTTTTAGAGTCCGATGCTTCACTTCAGGTTTACTGTATCCCTTGGACCTTCTTATTGACGTTGAAACACAGAATTTGCATCGGAATTAAATACAAAAGGCACAATGCCGACTTATGTACAAGAAGACTCACTCTTCTTACTGTCTATGCTTTGAACCTTTCCTGTGAGACCAGTTTTAGATTCTGATGCTTCACTTCAGGTTTACTGTATCCCTTGGACCTTCTTATTCACGATGAAACACAAAAATTGCATCGGAATTAAATACAAAAGGCACAATGCCGACTTAAGTACAAGAAGTCTGACACTTCTTACTGTCTATGTTTGAACCTTTCCTGTGAGACGAGTTTTAGATTCCGATGCTTCACCTCAGATTTACTGTATCCCTTGGACCTTCTTATTGACGATGAAACACAGAAATTACATCGGAATTAATTACAAAAGGCACAATGCCGACTTAAGTACAAGAAGACTGAATCTTCTTACTGTCATTGTTTTGAACCTTTGCTGTGAGACCAGTTTTACATTGCGACGCTTCACTTCAGGTGTACTGCATCCCTTGGACCTTCATATTGACGATGAAGCACATAATTTCCATCGGAATTAAATACTAAAGGCACAATGCTGACTTAAGTACAAGAGGACTGACTCTTCTTACATTCTATGATTTGAACCATTCCTGTGAGACCTGTTTTAGATTCCGATGCTTCACTTCAGGTTTTCTGTGTACCTTTGACCTTCTTATTGACGATGAATCACAGAAATTGCATCGGAAACAAATACAAAAGACACAATGCCGACATAAGTAGAAGAAGACTGACTCTTCTTACCGTCCATGTTTTGAACCTTTCCTGTGAGACCAGTTTTAGATTCCGATGCTTCACTTCAGGTTAACTGTATCCCTTGGACCTTCTCATTGATGATGAAACACAGGAATTGCATCGAAATTAAATACAAATGGCAGAATGATGACTTTAGTACAAGAAGACTGACTCTTCTGACTGTCTATGTTTTGAACCTTTCCTGTCAGACCAGTTTAAGTTCCGATGCTCCACTTCAGGTTTACTGTATCCCTTGGACGTACTTATTGACGATGAAATACAGAAATTGCATCGGAATTAAATACAAAGGCACAATGCCGACATAAATACGAGAGGACTGACTCTTTTTACATTCTATATTTGAGTCTTTCCTGCGAAACCGGTTTCAGATTCCGATGCTTCACGTCAGGTTTACTGTATCCCTTGGACCTTCTTATTGACGATAAAACACAGAAATTGCATCGGTATTAAATACAAAAGCAACTATACCGTCTTAAGTACAAGACGAATGTCTCTTTTTACTGTCTATGTTTTGAACCTATCCTGTGAGACCAGTTTTAGGTTCCGATGCTTCACTTCAGGTTTACTGTATCCCTTGGACCATCTTATTGATGATGTAACACAGAAATTGCATCGGAATAGAATACAAAAGGCACAATGCGGACTTAAGTAGAAGAAGACTGACTTTTCTTACAGTCTATGATTTGACCCTTATTCCGATGCTTCACTTCAGGTTAACTGTATCCCTTGGATCATCTTATTGACGATGAAACACAGAAATTCCATCGGAATTAAATACAAAAGGCACAATGCCGACTTAAGTACAAGAAGACTGAAACTTCTTAATGTCTATGTTTGAACCTTTCTTGTGAGACCAGTTTTAGATTCCGATGCTGCACTTCAGGTTTACTGTACCCCTTGGAACTTCTTATTGACGATGAAACACAGAAATTGCATCGGAATTAAATACAAAAGGCACAATGACGACTTTCGTACAAGACGACTGAAACTTCTTACTGTCTATGTTTGAACCTTTCTTGTGAGACCAGTTTTAGAATCCGATGCTTCACTTCAGGTTTACTGCATCCCTTGGACCTTCGTATTGACGATGAAGCACAGAAATTGCATCGGAATTAATTACAAAAAGCACAATGCCGACTTAAGTACAAGAAGACTGACCCTTTTTACTGTCAATGTTTTGAACCTTTGCTGTGAGACCAGTTTCAGAATGCGACGCTTCACTTCAGGTGTACTGCATCCCTTGGAACTTCTTATTGACGATGATAGACAGAAATTGCATCGGAATTAAATACATAAGACAAAATGGCGACTTAAGTACAGGAAGACAGACTCTTCTTACTGTCTAAGTTTTGAACTTTTCCTGTGAGACCAGTTTAAGATTCCGACGCTTCATTTCAGGTTTACTGTATCCCTTGGTCCTTCTTATTGACGATGAAACACATAAATTGCATCGGAATTAAATACAAAAGGTACAATGCCGACTTAAGTACAAGAGGACTGACTCTTCTTACATTCTATGATTTGAAATATTCCTGTGGGACCTGTTTTAGATTCCGATGTTTCACGTCAGGTTTACTGTATCCCTTGGACCTTCTTGTTGACGATGAAACACAGAAATTGCATCGGACTTAAATTCAAAAGGCACAATGATGACTTAAGTACAAGAAGACTGACTCTTCTTACTGCCTATGCTTTGAACCATTCCTGTGAGACCAGTTTTAGATTCCGATATTTCACTTCAGGTTTACTGTATACCTTGGACCTTCTTATTGACGATGAAACACAGAAATTGCATCGGAATTAAATACAAAAGAAAAAATGGCGACTTAAGTACAGGAAGACATACTCTTCTTACTGTCTATGTTTTGAACCTTTCCTGTGAGACCAGTTTTAGATTCCGATGCTTCACTACAGGTTTTCTGTATCCCTTGGACTTTCTTACTGACGATGAATCACTGATATTGCGTCGGCATTAATTACAAAAGGCACAATGCCTACATAAGTAGAAGAAGACTGACTCTTCTTACTGTCTATGATTTGAACCTTTCCCGTGAGACCAGTTTAAGATTCCGATGCTCCACTTCAGGTTTACTGTATCCTTTGGACCTTCTATTTGACAATGAAACACAGAAATTGCATCGCAAGTAAATACAAAGTCACAATGCCGACTTAAGTACGAGAGGACTGTCTCTTTTTACATTCTTTGATTTGAGCCTTTCCTGTGAAACCAGTTTTAGATATCGATGCTTCACTTCAGGTTTACTGTATCCCTTGGACCTCCTTATAGGCGATGAAACACAGAAATAGCGTCGGAATTAAATACAAAAAGCACAATGCCGACTTAAGTACAAGAAGACTGACACTTCTTACTGTCTATGTTTTGAACTTTTCCTGTGAGACCAGATTTAAAGTTCGATGCTTCCCTTCATGTTTACTGTATGCCTTGGACCTTCTTATTGACGGTGAAACACAGAAATTACATTGGAATTAAATACACAATGCACAATGCCGACATACGTACAAGAAGACTGACTCATCTTACTGTCTACGATTAGAACCGCTCCTGTGAGACTAGTTTTAGATTCCGATGCTTCACTTCAGGTTTACTGTATCCCTCTGACGTTCTTATTAACGATGAAACACAGATATTGCATTGGAATTAAATACAAAAGGCACAATGTTGACTTAAGTACAAGAAGACTGACTCTTATTACTGACTATGTTTTGAACCATTCCTGTGACACTAGTTATAGATTACGATGCTTCACTTCCGGTTTACTGTATCCCTTGGACCTTCGTATTGACGATGAAACACAGAAATTGTATCGGAATTGAATAGAAAAGGCACAATGCCGTCTTAAGTACAAGCAGACTGACTCTTCTTAGTGTCTATGTTTTGAAGCATTCCTGTGACGCTAGTTACAGATTCCGATGCTTCACTTCAGGTTTACTGTGTCCCTTGGATCTTCTTATTGACGATGAAACACAGAAATTGCATCGGAATTAAATACAAAAGGCACAATGCCGACTTAAGTACAAAAAGACTGACTCTTCTTACTGACTATATCTTGTTCCATTCCTGTGACACTAGTTATAGATTCCGATGCTTCACTTCAGGTTTACTGTATCCCTTGGACCTTCTTATTGACGATGAAACACAGAAATTGCATCGGAATTAAATACAAAAGAAACAATGCCGAATTAAGTACAAGAAGGCTGACTCTTCTTACTGTCTATGTTTTGAACCGTTCCTGTGACACTAGTTATTGAGTCCGATGCTTCACTCCAGGTTCACTGTATCCCTTGAACCTTCTTATTGACGATGAAACACAGAAATTACATCGCAATTAAATACAAAAGGCACAATGCTGACTTAAGGACAAGAAGCCTGAATCTTCTTACTGCCTATGTTTTGAACCATTCCTGTGACACTAGTTATAGATTCCGATGCTTCACTTCAGGCTCACTGTATCCCTCTGACCTTCTTATTGACGTCGAAACACAGAAATTGCATCGGAATTAAATACAAAAGGCACAATGCCTACTTAAGAAGACTTACTCTTCTTACTGACTATGTTTTGAACCATTCCTGTGACACTAGTTTTGGATTCCGATGCTTCACTTCAGGTTTACTGTATCCCTTGGACCTTCTAATTGACGATGAAATACAGAAATTGCATCGGAATTAAATACAAAAGGCACAATGTCGACTTAAGTACAAGATGACTGACTCTTCTTACTGACTCTATCTTGATCCATTCCTGTGACACTAGTTATAGATTCCGATGCTTCACTTCGGGGTTACTGTATCCCTTGGACCTTCTTATTGACGATGAAACACAGAAATTGCATTGGAATTAAATACAAAAGGCACAAAGCCGACTTAAGTACAAGAAGACTGACTCTTCTTACTGACTATGATTTGAACCATTCCTGTGACACTAGTTGTAGATTCCGATGCTTCACTTCAGGTTTATTGTATCCCTCTGACCTTCTTATTAACGATGAAACATAGATATTGCATCGGAATTAAATACAAAAGGCACAATGCCGACTTAAGTACTAGCAGACTGACTCTTCTTACTGTCTGTGTTTTGAACCATTCCTGTGACACTAGTTATAGTTTCCGATGCTTCACACAAGGTTTACTGTATCCCTTGGACCTTCTTATTGACAATGAAACACAGAAATTGCATCGGAAATAAATACAAAAGGCACAATACCGACTTAAGTACATGTAGACTGAATCTTCCTACTGTCTATGTTTTGAACCATTCCTATGTCACTTGTTATAGATTCCGATGCTTCACTTCTGGTTTACTGTATCCCTTGGACCTTCGTATTGACGATGAAACACAGAAATTGCATGCGAATTAAATACAAAAGGCACAATACCCAATGAAGTACAAGAAGACTGACTCTTCTTACTGACTATGTTTTGAACCATTCCTGTGACACTAGTTATAGATTCCGATGCTTCACTTCTGGTTTACTGTATCCCTTGGACCTTCGTATTGACGACGAAACACAAAAATTGCATCGGAATTAAATACAAAAGGCACAATGCTGACTCAAGTACAAGAAGACTGACTCTTCCTACTGACTATGTTTGAACGAATCCTGTGACATTAGTTATTGTTTCCGATGCTTCACTTTAGGTTTACTGTATCCTTTCGACCTTCCTATTGGCGACGAAACACAGAAATTGCATCGGAACAAAATACAAAAGGCACAATGCCGACTTAAGTACAAGAAGACTGACTCTTCCTACTGTCTATGTTTGAACGAATCCTGTGACATTAGTTGTAGATTCCGATGCTTCACTTCAGGTTTACTGTATCCCTTGAACCTTCCTATTGGCGACGAAACACAGAAATTGCATCGGAATTAAATAGAAAAGGCACAATGCCGACTTAAGTACAAGCAGACTGACTCTTCTCTCTGGATATGTTTTGAACCATTCCTGTGACACTAGTTATAGATTCCGATGCTTCAGTTTAGGTTCACTCTATCCCTTGGACCTTCTTATTGACGATGAAACACAGAAATTGCAACGGAGTAAAATACAAAATGCACAATGCCGACTTAAGTACAAGAAGACTGACTCTTCTTACTGACTGTTTTGAACCATTCCCGTGACACTAGATATAGATTCCGATGCTTCACTTCAGGTTTACTGTATCCCTCTGACGTTCTTATTAACGATGAAACGCAGATATTGCATCGGAATTAAATACAGAAGGCACAATGCCGACTTAAGTACAAGAAGACTGACTCTTCTTACTGACTATGTTTTGAACCATTCCTGTGACACTAGTTATAGATTCCGATGCTTCACTTCTGGTTTACTGTATCGCTTGGACCGTCGTATTGACGATGAAACACAGAAATTGCATCGGAATTAGATACAAAAGGCACAATGCCGACTTAAGTACAAAAAGACTGACTCTTCTTACTGACTATATCTTGTTCCATTCCTGTGACACTAGTTATAGATTCCGATGCTTCACTTCAGGTTTACTGTATCCCTTGGACCTTCTTATTGACGATGAAACACAGAAATTGCATCGGAATTAAATACAAAAGAAACAATGCCGAATTAAGTACAATAAGGCTGACTCTTCTTACTGTCTATGTTTTGAACCGTTCCTGTGTCACTAGTTATAGAGTCCGATGCTTCACTCCAGGTTCACTGTATCCCTTGAACCTTCTTATTGACGATGAAACACAGAAATTACATCGCAATTAAATACATAAGGCACAATGCTGACTTAAGGACAAGACGCCTGAATCTTCTTACTGCCCATGTTTTGAACCATTCCTGTGACACAAGTTATAGATTCCGATGCTTCACTTCAGGCTTACTGTATCCCTCTGACCTTCTTATTGACGTCGAAACACAGATATTGCATCGGAATTAAATACAAAAGGCACAATGCCTACTTAAGAAGACTTACTCTTCTTACTGACTATGTTTTGAACCATTCCTGTGACACTAGTTTTGGATTCCGATGCTTCACTTCAGGTTTACTGTATCCCTTGGACCTTCTAATTGACGATGAAATACAGAAATTGCATCGGAATTAAATACAAAAGGCACAGTGCCGACCTAAGTACGAGAAGACTGACTCCTCTTACTGATTATAACTTGATTCATTCCTGTGACACTAGTTATAGATTCCGATGCTTCACTTCAGGTTTACTGTATCCCTTGGACCTTATTGTTGACGATGAAACACAGAAATTGCATCGGAATTAAATACAAAAGGCACAATGCCGACTAAAGGACAAGATGACTGGATCTTCTTACTGCCTATGTTTTGAACCATTCCTGTGACACTAGTTATAGATTCCGATGCTTCACTTCAGGTTTACTGTATCCCTCTGACCTTCTCATTGACGATGAAACACAGAAATTGCATCTGAATTAAATACAAAAGGCACAATGCCGACTGAAGTGCAAGAAGACTGACTCTTCTTACTGTCTATGTTTTGAACCATTCCTGTGACACTAGTTATAGATTCCGATGCTTCACACAAGGTTTACTGTATCCCTTGGACCTTCTTATTGACGATGAAACACCGAAATTGCATCGGAATTAAATAGAAAATGCACAATGCCGACTTAGGTACAAGAAGACTGTCTCTTCTTACTGTCTATGTTTTGAACCATTCCTGTGACACTAGTTATGGATTCCGAAGCTTCACTTCAGGTTTACTGTATCCCTTGGACCTTCTTATTGACGATGAAACACAGAAATTGCATCGGAATTAAATACAAAAGGCACAATGCCGACTTTTGTACAAGGAGACTGACTCTTCTGACTGTCTATGTTTTGAACCTTTTCTGTGAGACCAGTTTTAGATTCCGATGCTCCACTTCAGGTTCACTGTATCCCTTGGACCTCCTAATTGACGATGAAACACAGAAATTGCTTCGGAAATAGATACAAAGGCACAATGCCGACTTCAGTACAAGAAGACTGTCAATGTATTGATAATTTCCTGTGAGACCAGTCTTAGATTCCGATGCTTCGCTTTAGGTTTACTGTATCACTTGGACCTTCTTATTGACGACGAAACTCAGAAATTGCATCGGAAATAAATACAAAAGGCACATTGCCGAAGTAAGTTCAAGAAGACTGACTGTTCTTACTGTCTATGCTTTGAACCTTTCCTGTGAGACCAGTTTTAGATTCCGATGCTTCTCTTCAGGTTTACTGTGTCCCTGGGACCTTCTTATATGTGATGAAACACAGAAATAGCATCGGAATTAAATACAAAAGGCAAAATGCCGACTTAAGTACAAGAAGACTGTCAATGTATTGAACATTTCCTGTGAGACCAGTTTTAGATTCCGATGCTTCGCTTTGGTTTACTGTATCCCATGGACCTTCTTATTCACGATGATACACAGAAATTGCTTCGGAATTAAATACAAAAGGAGGCACAATGCCGACGTAAGTACAAGAAGACTGACACTTCTTACTGTCTATGTTTGAACTTTTCCTGTGAGACCAGTTTTAGAATTCGATGCTGCCCTTCAGGTTTACTGTATTCCTTGGACCTTCTTATTGACGGTGAAACACAGAATTTGCATCGGAATTAAATACAAAAGGCACAATGCCGACTTAAGTACAAGAAGACTGACTCTTCTTACTGTCTATGATTTGGTCCTTTTCTGTGAGACCAGTTTTAGATTCCGATGCCTCACATCAGGTTTACTGTATCCCTTGGACCTTCTTATTCACGATGAAGCACATAAATTGCATCGGAATTAAATACAAAAGGCACAATGCCGACTTAAGTACATGGAGACTGACACTTCCTACTGTCTATGTTTGAACCTTTCCTGTGAGACCAGTTTTAAATTCCGATGCTTCACTTCAGGTTGACTGTTTCCCTTGGACCGTCTTATTGACGATGAAAAACAGAAATAGCATCAGAATTAATTACAAAAGGCACAATGCCGACTTAAGTACTAGACGACTGACTCATCTTACTGTCAATGTTTTGAACCTTTACTGTGAGACCAGATTTAGATATCGGTGCTTCACTTCAGGTTTACTGTATCCCTTGGACCTTCTTAGTGACGATAAAACACAGAAATTGCATCGGAAATGAATACAAAAGGCACAATGCCGACGTAAGTACAAGAAGACTCTTCTTACTGTCTATGTTTTGAACCTTTCCTGTGAGACCAGTTTTAGATTCCGATGCTTCAGGTTTACTCTATCCCTTGGACCTCCATATTGACGATGAAATACAGAAATTGCATCGGAATTAAATACAAGAGCCACAATGCCGACTTAAGTAAAAGAAGACTGACTCTTCTTACCGTCTATGTTTTGAACCTTTCCTGTGAGACCACATTTAGATTCCGATGCTTCACTTCAGGTTAACTGTATCTCTTGGTCCTTCGTATTGACGATGAAACACAGAAATTGCATCGGAATTAAATACAAAAGGCACAATGCCGACTTTAGTACAAGGAGACTGACTCTTCTGACTGTCTATGTTTTCAACCATTCCTGTGAGACCAGTTTTAGATTCCGATGCTCCACTTCAGGTTTACTGTATCCTTTGGACCTTCTAATTGACAATGAAACACAGAAATTGCATCGCAAGTAAATACAAAGTCACAATGCCGACTTAAGTACGAGAGGACTGTCTCTTTTTACATTCTTTGATTTGAGCCTTTCCTGTGAAACCAGTTTTAGATATCGATGCTTCTCTTCAGGTTTACTGTATCCCTTGGACCTCCTTATAGGCGATGAAACACAGAAATAGCGTCGGAATTTAATACAAAAAGCACAATGCCGACTTAAGTACAAGAAGACTGACACTTCTTACTGTCTATGTTTTGAACTTTTCCTGTGAGACCAGATTTAAAGTTCGATGCTTCCCTTCATGTTTACTGTATGCCTTGGACCTTCTTATTGACGGTGAAACACAGAAATTACATTGGAATTAAATACACAATGCACAATGCCGACATATGTACAAGAAGACTGACTCATCTTACTGTCTACGATTAGAACCGCTCCTGTGAGACTAGTTTTAGATTCCGATGCTTCACTTCAGGTTTAATGTATCCCTTTGACCTTCTTATTGATGATGAAACACAGAAATTGCATCGGAAATAAATACAAAAGGCACAATGCCGACTTAAGTACAAGAAGACTGATCTTCTGACTGTCTATGTTTGAACTTTTTCTGTGAGACCAGTTTTAAATTCCGATGCCCCACTTCAGGTTTACTGTATCCCTTGGACCTTCTAATTGACGATGAAACACTGAAATTGCATCGGAATTAAATACAAAGGCACAATGCCGACTTAAGTACAAGAAGACTCTCAATGTATTGAACATTTCCTGTGAGACCAGTTTTAGATTCCGAAGCTTCGCTTTAGATTTACTGTATCACTTGGACCTTCTTATTGACGACGAAACACAGAAATTGCATCGGATATAAATACAATTGGCACAATGCCGAAGTAAGTACAAGAAGACTGAATACTCTTACTGTCTATGTTTTGAACTTTTCCTGTGAGACCAGTTTTAGATTCCGATACTTCTCTTCAGGTTTACTGTATCCCTGGGACCTTCTTATAGCCGATGAAACACAGAAATAGCATCGGAATTAAATACAAAAAGCACAATGCCGACTTAAGTACAAGAAGACTGTCAATGTATTGAACATTTACTGTGGGACCAGTTTTAGATTCCGAAGCTTCGCTTTAGATTTCTTACTGACGACGAAACACAGAAATTGCATCGGAAATAAATACAATGGGCACAATGCCGACGTAAGTACAAGAAGACTGACTATTCTTACTGTCTATGTTTGAACCTTTCCTGCGAGACCAGTTATGGATTCCGATGCTTCTCTTCAGGTTTACTGTATCCCTTGGACCTTCTTATTGACGACGAAACACAGAAATTGCTACGGAATTAAATACAAAAGGCACAATGCTGACGTAAGTACAAGAAGACTGACTATTCTTTCTGTCTATGCTATGAACATTTCCTGTGAGACCAGTTTTAGATTCCGATGCTTCTCTTCAGGTTTACTGTGTCCGTGGGACCTTCTTATAGGCGATGAAACACAGAAATACCATCGGAATTAAATACAAAAGGCACAATGCTGACGTAAGTACAAGAAGACTGACTATTCTTTCTGTCTATGTTTTGAACCTTTCCTGTGAAACCAGTTTTAGATTCCGATGCTTCTCTTCAGGTTTACCGTATCCCTTGGACCTTCATATTGACGACGAAACACAGAAATTGCATCGGAAATAAATACAAAAGGCACAATGCCGACTTCACTACAAGAAGACTCTTCTTACTGTCTATGCTTTGAACCTTTACTGTAAGACCAGTTTTAGATTCCGATGCTTCACTTCAGGTTTACTGTATCCCTTGGACCTTCTTATTGACGATGAAACACAGAGATTAAATCGGAATTATATACAAAAGACACAATGCCGACTTCAGTAGAAGAAGACTGACTCTTCTTAGCGTCTATGTTTTGAACCATTCCTGTGAGACCAGTTTTATATTCCGATACTTCACTTCAGGTTAACTCTATCCCTTGGACCTTCTTATTGACGGTGAAACAGAGAAATTACAACGGAATTAAATAAACAATGCACAATGCTGACTTATGTACAAGAAGACTGACTCTTCTTACTGTCTATGATTTGAACTGTTCCTGTGAGACCAGTTTTAGAGTTCGATGCTTCACTTCCGGTTTACTGTATCCCTTGGACCTTCTTATTGACATTGAAACAGAGAAATTGCAACGGAATTAAATACACAAAGCACAAAGCTGACTTAAGTACAAGAAGACTGTCAATGTATTGAACATTTCCTGTGAGACCAGTTTTAGATTCCAATGCTTCGCTTTAGGTTTACTGTATCCCTTTGACCTACTTATTGACGATGAAACACAGAAATTAAATCGGAATTAAATATAAAAGCCACAATGCCGACTTTAGTAGAAGAAGCCTGACTCTTCTATCTGTCTATGTTTTGAACCTTTCCTGTGAGACCAGTTTTAGATTCCGATGCTTCACTTCAGGTTTACTGTATCCCTTGGACCTTCTTATTGACGATGAAACCTTGAAATTGCATCGAAATTAAATACAAAAAGCACAATGCCGACTTTAGTACTAGAAGACTGACCCTTCTGACTGTCTATGTTTTGAACTTTTATTGTGAGACCAGTTTAGTTTCCGATGCTTCACTTCAGGTTCACTGTATCCCTTGGACCTTCTTATTCATGATGTAACACAGAAATTGCATCGGAATTAAATACAAACGGCACAATGCCGACTTAAGTACAAGAAGACTGACTTTTCTTAGTGTCTATGATTTTAGCCTTTCCTGTGAGAACAGTTTTAGATTCCGATCCTTCAGTTCAGGTTTACTGTATCCCTTGGAACTTCTTACTGACGATGAAACACAGAAATTGCGTCGGAATTAAATACAAAAATCACAATTCCGACATAAGTCCAAGAATACTGACTCTTCTTACTGTCTATGATTTGAACTGTTCCTGTGAGACCAGTTTTAGAGTTCGATGCTTCACTTCCGGTTTACTGTATCCCTTGGACCTTCTTATTGACATTGAAACAGAGAAATTGCAAGGGAATTAAATACACAAAGCACAAAGCTGACTTAAGTACAAGAAGACTGTCAATGTATTGAACATTTCCTGTGAGACCAGTTTTAGATTCCAATGCTTCGCTTTAGGTTTACTGTATCCCTTTGACCTACTTATTGACGATGAAACACAGAAATTAAATCGGAATTAAATATAAAAGCCACAATGCCGACTTTAGTAGAAGAAGCCTGACTCTTCTATCTGTCTATGTTTTGAACCTTTCCTGTGAGACCAGTTTTAGATTCCGATGCTTCACTTCAGGTTTACTGTATCCCTTGGACCTTCTTATTGACGATGAAACCTTGAAATTGCATCGAAATTAAATACAAAAAGCACAATGCCGACTTTAGTACTAGAAGACTGACCCTTCTGACTGTCTATGTTTTGAACTTTTATTGTGAGACCAGTTTAGTTTCCGATGCTTCACTTCAGGTTCACTGTATCCCTTGGACCTTCTTATTCATGATGTAACACAGAAATTGCATCGGAATTAAATACAAACGGCACAATGCCGACTTAAGTACAAGAAGACTGACTTTTCTTAGTGTCTATGATTTTAGCCTTTCCTGTGAGAACAGTTTTAGATTCCGATCCTTCAGTTCAGGTTTACTGTATCCCTTGGAACTTCTTACTGACGATGAAACACAGAAATTGCGTCGGAATTAAATACAAAAATCACAATTCCGACATAAGTCCAAGAATACTGACTCTTCTTACTGTCTATGATTTGAACTGTTCCTGTGAGACCAGTTTTAGAGTTCGATGCTTCACTTCAGGTTAACTGTATCCCTTGGACCTTCTTATTCACGATGAAACCTTGAAATTGCATCGGAATTAAATACAAAAGCCACAATGCCGACTTTAGTAGAAGAAGACTGACTATTCTTACTGTCTATGATTTGAAACTTTCCTGTGAGACCAGTTTTAGATTCCGATGCTTCTCTTCAGGTTTACTGTATCCTTTGGACCTTCATATTGACAACGAAACACAGAAATTGCATCGGAAATAAATACAAAAGGCACAATGCCGACTTCAGTACAAGAAGACTCTTCTTACTGTCAATGTTTTGAACCTTTACCGTGAGACCAGTTTTAGATTCCGATGCTTCGGGCTTACTGTATCCCTTGGAGCTCCATATTGACGATGAAATACAGAAATTGCATCGGAATTAAATACGAGAGCCAAAATGCAGACTTAAGTAAAAGAAGACTGACTCTTTATACCGTCTATGCTTTGAACCTTTCCTGTGAGACCAGTTTTAGATTCCGATGCTTCACTTCAGGTTAACTGTATCTCTTGGACCTTCTTATTGACGATGAAACACAGAAATTGCATCGGAATTAAATACAAAGGCATAATGCCGACTTAAGTACGAGAGGACTGACTCTTTTCACATTCTATGATTTGAGCCTTTCCTGTGAAACCAGTTTTAGATATCGATGCTTCACTTCAGGTCTACTGTATCCCTTGGACCTTCATATTGACGACGAAACACAGAAATTGCATCGGGAATAAATACGATAGGCACAATGCCGACTTCAGTACAAGAAGACTCTTCTTACTGTCTATGTTTTGAACCTTTACTGTGAGACTAGTTTTAGATTCCGATGCTTCACTTCAGGTTCACTGTATCCCTTGGACCTTCTTATTGACGATGAAACACAGAATTTAAATCGGAATTAAATACAAAAGCCACAATGCCGACTTTAGTAGAAGAAGACTGACTCTTCTTACCGTCTATGATTTGAACCTTTCCTGTGAGACCAGATTTATATTCCGATGCTTCACTTCAGGTTAACTGTATCCCTTGGACCTTCTTATTGACGATGAAACCTTGAAATTGCATCGAAATTAAATACAAAAGGCACAATGCCGACTTAAGTACAAGAAGACTGACACTTCTTACTGTCTATGTTTGAGCCTTTCCTGTGAGACCAGTTTTAGATTCCGATGCTTCACTTGAGGGTTACTGAATCCCTTGGATCACCTTATTGACGATGAAACACAGAATTTGCATCGGAATTAAATTCAAAAGGCACAATGACGACTGAAGTACAAGAAGACTGAGTCTTCTTACTGCCAATGTTTTGAATCTTTCCTGTGAGACCAGTTTTAGATTCCGATGCTTCACTTCAGGTTTACTTCATCCCTTGGACCTTCTTATTGACGATGAAACACATATATTGCATCGGAATTAAATACAAAAAGCACAATGCCGACTTAAGTACAAGAGGGCTGACTCTTCTTATATTCTATGATTTGAACCATTCCTATGAGTCCTGTTGTAGATTCCGATGCTTCACTTTAGGTTAACTGTATCCCTTGGACATCCTTATTGACGATGTAACACAGAAATTGCATCTGAATGAAATACAAAAGGCACAATGCCGTCGTAAGTACAAGAACACTGACTCTTCTTACTGTCTATGGTTTGAGCCTTTCCTGTGAGACCAGTTTTTGATTCCGATGCTTCACGTCAGGTTTACTCTATCACTTGGACCTTCCTATTGACGATAAAACACAGAAATTGCATCGGAATTAAATCCAAAGCCACAATACCGTCTTAAGTGCAAGAGGAATGTCTCATTTTACTGTCTATGTTTTGAACCTATCCTGTGAGACCAGTTTTAGATTCCGATGCTGCACTTCAGGTTTACTGTATCCCTTGGACCTTCTTATTGGTAATGTAACACAGAAATTACATCGGAATTAAATACAAAAATCACAATGCCGACTTACGTACAAGAAGACTGACTTTCCTTACTGTCTATGATTTGAGCCTTTTCTGTGAGACCAGTTTTAGATTCCGATGCTTTACTTCAGGTTTACTGTATCCCTTGGACCTTCTTATTAACGATGAAACACAGAAATTGCGTCGGAATTAAATACAAATATCACAATGCCGGCATAAGTCCAAGAAGACTGACTCTTCTTACTGTCTATGATTTGAACTTTTCCGGTGAGACCAGTTTTAGAGTTCGATGCTTCACTTCAGGTTTACTGTATCCCTTGGACCTTCTTATTGACGGAGCAACACAGAAATTGCATCGGAATTAAATACACATTGCACAATGCTGACTTATGTACAAGAACACTGACTCTTCTCACTGTCTATGATTTGAGACTTTCCTGTGAGACCAGTTTTTTATTGCGATGATTCACTTCAGGGTTACTGTATCGCTTGGACTTTCTTATTGACGATGTAACACAGAAATTGCATCGGAATTAAATACAAAAGGCACAATACTGACTCAAGTACAAGAGGAATGTCCCTTTGTACTGTCTTTGTTTTGAACCTTTACTGTGAGACAAGTATTAGATTCCGATGCTTCACTTCAGGTATACTGTATTCCTTGGACCTTCTTATTGACGATGAAACACCGAAATTCCGTCGGAATTAAATACAAAAGGCACAATGCCGAGATAAGTAAAAGAAGACTGACTCTTTTTACTGTCTATGCTTTGAACCTTTCCAGTGAGACCAGTTTTAGAGTCCGATGCTTCACTTCAGGTTTACTGTATCCCTTGGACCGTCTTATTTACGTTGAAACACAGAAATTGCATCGGAATTAAATACAAAATGCACAATGCCGGCTTATGTACAAGAAGACTGACTGTTCTTACTGTCTATGTTTGAACCTTTCCCGTGAGACCAGTTTAAGATTCCGATGCTTCACTTCAGGTTTACTGTATCCCTTGGACTTTCTTGTTGACGATGCAACTCAGAAATTGCATCGGAATTAATTACAAAAGCACAATGCCGAGTTAAGTACCAGAAGACTTACTCTTCTTACTGTCAATGATTTGAACCTTTCCTGTGAGTCCATTCTAGATTCCGATGCTTCACTTCAGGTTTACTGCATCCCTTGGACCTTCTTATTGACGATGAAACACATTTTTTGCATCGGAATGAAATACAAAAGGCACAATGCCGACTTAAGTACAAGAGGACTGACTCTTCTTACATTCTATGATTTGAACCATTCCTGTGAGTCCTGTTTTAGATTCCGATGCATCACTTCAGGTTAACTGTATCCCTTGGACCTCCTTATAGGCGATGAAACACAGAAATAGCATCGGAATTAAATACAAAAAGCTCAATGCCGACTTAAGTACAAGAAGACTGACACTTCTTACGGTCTATGTTTTGAACTTTTCCTGTGAGACCAGATTTAGAGTTCGATGCTTCCCTTCAAGTTTACTGTATGCCTTGGACCTTCTTATTGACGGTGAAACACAGAAATTGCATTGGAATTAAATACACAATGCACAATGCCGACATATGTACAAGAAGACTGACTCTTCTTACTGTCTACGATTGGAACCGCTCCTGTGAGACCAGTTTTAGATTCCGATGCTTCACTTCAGGTTTACTGTATCCCTTGGACCTTCTTATTGACGATGTAACACAGAAATTGCATCGGAATTAAATACAAAAGACACAATACTGACTCAAGTACAAGAGGAATGTCCCTTTGTACTGTCTTTGTTTTGAACCTTTACTGTGAGACAAGTTTTAGATTCCGATGCTTCACTTCAGGTTTACTGTATTCCTTGGACCTTCATATTGACGATGAAACACCGAAATTGCGTCGGAATTAAATACAAAAGGCACAATGCCGACATAAGTAAAAGAAGACTGACTCTTTTTACTGTCTATGCTTTGAACCTTTCCTGTGAGACCAGTTTTAGAGTCCGATGCTTCACTTCAGGTTTAGTGTATCCCTTGGACCGTCTTATTTACGTTGAAACACAGAAATTGCATCGGAATTAAATACAAAATGCACAATGCCGGCTTATGTACAAGAAGACTGACTCTTCTTACTGTCTATGTTTTGAAACTTTCACGTGAGACCAGTTTAAGACTCCGATGCTTCACTTCAGGTTTACTGTATCCCTTGGACCTTCTTATTGACGATGAAACACAGAATTTGCATCGGAATTAAATACAAAAGGCACAATGCCGACATAAGTACAAGAAGACTGACTCTTCTTACTGTCTATGATTTGAACTTTTCCGGTGAGACCAGTTTTAGAGTTCGATGCTTCACTTCAGGTTTACTGTATCCCTTGGACCTTCTTATTGACGGATCAACACAGAAATTGCATCGGAATTAAATACACATTGCACAATGCTGACTTATGTACAAGAACACTGACTCTTCTCACTGTCTATGATTTGAGACTTTTCTGTGAGACCAGTTTTTTATTGCGATGATTCACTTCAGGGTTACTGTATCGCTTGGACCTTCTTATTGACGATGTAACACAGAAATTGCATCGGAATTAAATACAAAAGGCACAATACTGACTCAAGTACAAGAGGAATGTCCCTTTGTACTGTCTTTGTTTTGAACCTTTACTGTGAGACAAGTTTTAGATTCCGATGCTTCACTTCAGGTTTACTGTATTCCTTGGACCTTCTTATTGACGATGAAACTCCGAAATTCCGTCGGAATTAAATACAAAAGGCACAATGCCGAGATAAGTAAAAGAAGACTGACTCTTTTTACTGTCTATGCTTTGAACCTTTCCAGTGAGACCAGTTTTAGAGTCCGATGCTTCACTTCAGGTTTACTGTATGCCTTGGACCGTCTTATTTACGTTGAAACACAGAAATTGCATCGGAATTAAATACAAAATGCACAATGCCAGCTTATGTACAAGAAGACTGACTGTTCTTACTGTCTATGTTTGAACCTTTCCCGTGAGACCAGTTTAAGATTCCGATGCTTCACTTCAGGTTTACTGTATCCCTTGGACCTTCTTGTTGACGATGCAACTCAGAAATTGCATCGGAATTAATTACAAAGGCACAATGCCGAGTTAAGTACCAGAAGACTTACTCTTCTTACTGTCAATGATTTGAACCTTTCCTGTGAGTCCATTCTAGATTCCGATGCTTCACTTCAGGTTTACTGCATCCCTTGGACCTTCTTATTGACGATGAAACACATTTTTTGCATCGGAATGAAATACAAAAGGCACAATGCCGACTTAAGTACAAGAGGATTGACTCTTCTTACATTCTATGATTTGAACCATTCCTGTGAGTCCTGTTTTATATTCCGATGCATCACTTCAGGTTAACTGTATCCCTTGGACCTCCTTATAGGCGATGAAACACAGAAATAGCATCGGAATTAAATACAAAAAGCTCAATGCCGACTTAAGTACAAGAAGACTGACACTTCTTACGGTCTATGTTTTGAACTTTTCCTGTGAGACCAGATTTAGAGTTCGATGCTTCCCTTCAAGTTTACTGTATGCCTTGTACCTTCTTATTGACGGTGAAACACAGAAATTGCATTGGAACTAAATACACAATGCACAATGCCGACATATGTACAAGAAGACTGACTCTTCTTACTGTCTACGATTCGAACCGCTCCTGTGAGACCAGTTTTAGATTCCGATGCTTCACTTCAGGTTTACTGTATCCCTTGGACCTTCTTATTGACGATGTAACACAGAAATTGCATCGGAATTAAATACAAAAGGCACAATACTGACTCAAGTACAAGAGGAATGCCCCCTTTGTACTGTCTTTGTTTTGAACCTTTACTGTGAGACAAGTTTTAGATTCCGATGCTTCACTTCAGGTTTACTGTATTCCTTGGACCTTCTTATTGACGATGAAACACCAAAATTGCGTCGGAATTAAATACAAAAGGCACAATGCCGACTTAAGTAAAAGAAGACTGACTCTTTTTACTGTCTATGCTTTGAACCTTTCCTGTGAGACCAGTTTTAGAGTCCGATGCTTCACTTCAGGTTTAGTGTATCCCTTGGACCGTCTTATTTACGTTGAAACACAGAAATTGCATCGGAATTAAATACAAAATGCACAATGCCGGCTTATGTACAAGAAGACTGACTCTTCTTACTGTCTATGTTTTGAACCTTTCCCGTGAGACCAGTTTAAGACTCCGATGCTTCACTTCAGGTTTACTGTTTCCCTTGGACCTTCTTATTGACGATGAAACACAGAATTTGCATCGGAATTAAATACAAAAGGCACAATGCCGACATAAGTACAAGAAGACTGACTCTTCTTACTGTCTTTGCGTTGAACCTTTCCTGTGAGACCAGTTTTGAACACCGATGCTTCACTTCAGGTTTTCTGTATCCCTTGGGCCGTCTTATTGACGGTGGAACACAGAAATTGCATCGGAATGAAATACAAAATGCACAATTCCGACTTATGTACATGAAGACTGACTCTTCTTACTGTCTATGTTTTGAACCTTTCCCGTGAGACCAGTTTTAGATTCCGATGCTGCACTTCAGGTTTACTGTATCCCTTGGACCTTCTTATTGGTAATGTAACACAGAAATTACATCGGAATTAAATACAAAAATCACAATGCCGACTTACGTACAAGAAGACTGACTTTCCTTACTGTCTATGATTTGAGCCTTTTCTGTGAGACCAGTTTTAGATTCCGATGCTTTACTTCAGGTTTACTATATCCCTTGGACCTTCTTATTAACGATGAAACACAGAAATTGCGTCGGAATTAAATACAAATATCACAATGCCGGCACAAGTCCAAGAAGACTGACTCTTCTTACTGTCTATGATTTGAACTTTTCAGGTGAGACCAGTTTTAGAGTTCGATGCTTCACTTCAGGTTAACTGTATCCCTTGGACCTTCTTATTCACGATGAAACCTTGAAATTGCATCGGAATTAAATACAAAAGCCACAATGCCGACTTTAGTAGAAGAAGACTGACTATTCTTACTGTCTATGATTTGAAACTTTCCTGTGAGACCAGTTTTAGATTCCGATGCTTCTCTTCAGGTTTACTGTATCCCTTGGACCTTCATATTGACAACGAAACACAGAAATTGCATCGGAAATAAATACAAAAGGCACAATGCCGACTTCAGTACAAGAAGACTCTTCTTACTGTCAATGTTTTGAACCTTTACCGTGAGACCAGTTTTAGATTCCGATGCTTCGGGCTTACTGTATCCCTTGGAGCTCCATATTGACGATGAAATACAGAAATTGCATCGGAATTAAATACGAGAGCCAAAATGCAGACTTAAGTAAAAGAAGACTGACTCTTTATACCATCTATGCTTTGAACCTATCCTGTGAGACCAGTTTTAGATTCCGATGCTTCACTTCAGGTTAACTGTATCTCTTGGACCTTCTTATTGACGATGAAACACAGAAATTGCATCGGAATTAAATACAAAGGCATAATGCCGACTTAAGTACGAGAGGACTGACTCTTTTCACATTCTATGATTTGAGCCTTTCCTGTGAAACCAGTTTTAGATATCGATGCTTCACTTCAGGTCTACTGTATCCCTTGGACCTTCTTATTGGCGATGAAACACAGAAATAGCATCGGAATTAAATACAAAAAGCACAATGCCGACTTAAGTACAAGAAGACGGACACTTCTTACTGTCTATGCTTTGAACTTTTCCTGTGAGACCAGTTTTAGAGTTCGATGCTTCCCTTCAGGTTTACTGTATCCCTTGGACCTTCATATTGACGACGAAACACTGAAATTGCATCGGAAATAAATACGATAGGCACAATGCCGACTTCAGTACAAGAAGACTCTTCTTACTGTCTATGTTTTGAACCTTTACTGTGAGACTAGTTTTAGATTCCGATGCTTCACTTCAGGTTCACTGTATCCCTTGGACCTTCTTATTGACGATGAAACACAGAATTTAAATCGGAATTAAATACAAAAGCCACAATGCCGACTTTAGTAGAAGAAGACTGACTCTTCTTACCGTCTATGATTGGAACCTTTCCTGTGAGACCAGATTTATATTCCGATGCTTCACTTCAGGTTAACTGTATCCCTTGGACCTTCTTATTGACGATGAAACCTAGAAATTGCATCGAAATTAAATACAAAAGGCACAATGCCGACTTAAGTACAAGAAGACTGACACTTCTTACTGTCAATGTTTGAGCCTTTCCTGTGAGACCAGTTTTAGATTCCGATGCTTCACTTGAGGGTTACTGAATCCCTTGGACCACCTTATTGACGATGAAACACAGTATTTGCATCGGAATTAAATTCAAAAGGCACAATGACGACTGAAGTACAAGAAGACTGAGTCTTCTTACTGCCAATGTTTTGAATCTTTCCTGTGAGACCAGTTTTAGATTCCGATGCTTCACTTCAGGTTTACTTCATCCCTTGGACCTTCTTATTGACGATGAAACACATATTTTGCATCGGAATTAACTACAAAAAGCACAATGCCGACTTAAGTACAAGAGGGCTGACTCTTCTTATATTCTATGATTTGAACCATTCCTATGAGTCCTGTTGTAGATTCCAATGCTTCACTTCAGGTTAACTGTATCCCTTGGACATCCTTATTGACGATGTAACACAGAAATTGCATCTGAATGAAATACAAAAGGCACAATGCCGTCGTAAGTACAAGAACACTGACTCTTCTTACTGTCTATGGTTTGAGCCTTTCCTGTGAGACCAGTTTTTGATTCCGATGCTTCACGTCAGGTTTACTGTATCACTTGGACCTTCCTATTGACGATAAAACACAGAAATTGCATCGGAATTAAATCCAAAGCCACAATACCGTCTTAAGTGCAAGAGGAATGTCTCTTTTTACTGTCTATGTTTTGAACCTATCCTGTGAGACCAGTTTTAGATTCCGATGCTGCACTTCAGGTTTACTGTATCCCTTGGACCTTCTTATTGGTAATGTAACACAGAAATTACATCGGAATTAAATACAAAAATCACAATGCCGACTTACGTACAAGAAGACTGACTTTCCTTACTGTCTATGATTTGAGCCTTTTCTGTGAGACCAGTTTTAGATTCCGATGCTTTACTTCAGGTTTACTGTATCCCTTGGACCTTCTTATTAACGATGAAAAACAGAAATTGCGTCGGAATTAAATACAAATATCACAATGCCGGCATAAGTCCAAGAAGACTGACTCTTCTAACTGTCTATTATTTGAACTTTTCCGGTGAGACCAGTTTTAGAGTTGGATGCTTCACTTCAGGTTTACTGTATCCCTTGGACCTTCTTATTGACGGAGCAACACAGAAATTGCATCGGAATTAAATACACATTGCACAATGCTGACTTATGTACAAGAACACTGACTCTTCTCACTGTCTATGATTTGAGACTTTCCTGTGAGACCAGTTTTTTATTGCGATGATTCACTTCAGGGTTACTGTATCGCTTGGACCTTCTTATTGACGATGTAACACAGAAATTGCATCGGAATTAAATACAAAAGGCACAATACTGACTCAAGTACAAGAGGAATGTCCCTTTGTACTGTTTTTGTTTTGAACCTTTACTGTGAGACAAGTTTTAGATTCCGATGCTTCACTTCAGGTTTACTGTATTCCTTGGACCTTCTTATTGACGATGAAACACCGAAATTCCGTCGGAATTAAATACAAAAGGCACAATGCCGAGATAAGTAAATGAAGACTGACTCTTTTTACTGTCTATGCTTTGAACCTTTCCAGTGAGACCAGTTTTAGAGTCCGATGCTTCACTTCAGGTTTACTGTATCCCTTGGACCGTCTTATTTACGTTGAAACACAGAAATTGCATCGGAATTAATTACAAAATGCACAATGCCGGCTTATGTACAAGAAGACTGACAGTTCTTACTGTCTATGTTTGAACCTTTCCCGTGAGACCAGTTTAAGATTCCGATGCTTCACTTCAGGTTTACTGTATCCCTTGGACCTTCTTGTTGACGATGCAACTCAGAAATTGCATCGGAATTATTTACAAAAGCACAATGCCGAGTTAAGTACCAGAAGACTTACTCTTCTTACTGTCAATGATTTGAACCTTTCCTGTGAGTCCATTCTAGATTCCGATGCTTCACTTCAGGTTTACTGCATCCCTTGGACCTTCTTATTGACGATGAAACACATATTTTGCATCGGAATGAAATACAAAAGGCACAATGCCGACTTAAGTACAAGAGGACTGACTCTTCTTACATTCTATGATTTGAACCATTCCTGTGAGTCCTGTTTTAGATTCCGATGCATCACTTCAGGTTAACTGTATCCCTTGGACCTCCTTATAGGCGATGAAACACAGAAATAGCATCGGAATTAAATACAAAAAGCTCAATGCCGACTTAAGTACAAGAAGACTGACACTTCTTACGGTCTATGTTTTGAACTTTTCCTGTGAGACCAGATTTAGAGTTCGATGCTTCCCTTCAAGTTTACTGTATGCCTTGGACCTTCTTATTGACGGTGAAACACAGAAATTGCATTGGAATTAAATACACAATGCACAATGCCGACATATGTACAAGAAGACTGACTCTTCTTACTGTCTACGATTCGAACCGCTCCTGTGAGACCAGTTTTAGATTCCGATGCTTCACTTCAGGTTTACTGTATCCCTTGGACCTTCCTATTGACGATGTAACACAGAAATTGCATCGGAATTAAATACAAAAGGCACAATACTGACTCAAGTACAAGAGGAATGTCCCTTTGTACTGTCTTTGTTTTGAACCTTTACTGTGAGACAAGTTTTAGATTCCGATGCTTCACTTCAGGTTTACTGTATTCCTTGGACCTTCTTATTGACGATGAAACACCGAAATTGCGTCGGAATTAAATACAAAAGGCACAATGCCGACATAAGTAAAAGAAGACTGACTCTTTTTACTGTCTATGCTTTGAACCTTTCCTGTGAGACCAGTATCAGAGTCCGATGCTTCACTTCAGGTTTAGTGTATCCTTTGGACCGTCTTATTTACGTTGAAACACAGAAATTGCATCGGAATTAAATACAAAATGCACAATGCCGGCTTATGTACAAGAAGACTGACTCTTCTTACTGTCTATGTTTTGAACCTTTCCCGTGAGACCAGTCTAAGACTCCGATGCTTCACTTCAGGTTTACTGTATCCCTTGGACCTTCTTATTGACGATGAAACACAGAATTTGCATCGGAATTAAATACAAAAGGCACAATGCCGACATAAGTACAAGAAGACTGACTCTTCTTACTGTCTATGCGTTGTACCTTTCCTGTGAGACCAGTTTTGAACACCGATGCTTCACTTCAGGTTTTCTGTATCCCTTGGACCGTCTTATTGACGGTGGAACACAGAAATTGCATCGGAATGAAATACAAAATGCACAATTCCGACTTATGTACATGAAGACTGACTCTTCTTACTGTCTATGTTTTGAACCTTTCCCGTGAGACCAGTTTTAGATTCCGATGCTTCACCTCACGTTTACTGTATCCCTTGGACCTTCTTATTAACGATGAAACACAGAAATTGCGTCGGAATTAAATACAAATATCACAATGCCGGCATAAGTCCAAGAAGACTGACTCTTCTTACTGTCTATGATTTGAACTTTTCCGGTGAGACCAGTTTTAGAGTCCGATGCTTAACTTTTGTTTTACTGTATCCCGCGGACCGTCTTATTGACGGTGAAACACAGAAATTGCATCGGAATTAAATACATTTCCACAATACCGACTTTAGTAGAAGGAGACTGACTCTTCTTACTGTCTATGTTTTGAACCTTTCCTGTGAGACCAGTTTTATATTCCGATGCTTCACTTCAGGTGAACTGTATCCCTTGGACGTTCTTATTGACGATTTAACCTTGAAATTGCATTGGAATTAAATACAAAAGCCACAATGCCGACTTTAGTAGAAGAAGACTGACTATTCCTACTGTCTATGTTTGAACCTTTCCTGTGAGACCAGTTTTAGATTCCGATGCTTCACTTCAGGTTTACTGTATCTCTTGGAACTTCTTAGTGACGATGAAACACAGAAATTGCGTCGGAATTAAATACAAATATCACAATTCCGACATAAGTCCAAGAAGACTGACTCTTCTTACTGTCTGTGATTTGAACTGTTCCTGTGAGACCAGATTTAGATATCGATGCTTCACTTCTAGTTTACTGTATCCCATGGACCTTCTTATTGACGATGAAACACAGAAATTGCGTCGGAATTAAATACAAAAGGCACAATGCCGACCTAAGTAAAAGTAGACTGACTCTTCTTACTGTCTATGTTTTGAACCTTTCCTGTGAGACCAGTTTTAGATTCCGATGCTTCACTTCAGGGTAACTGTATCTCTTGGACCTTCTTACTGACGATGAAACACAGAAATTGCATCGGAATTAAATACAAAAGGCGCAATGCCGACTTTTGTACAACGAGCCTGACTCTTCTGACTGTCTATGTTTTGAACCTTTTCTGTGAGACCAGTTTTAGATTCCGATGCTCCACTTCAGGTTCACTGTATCCCTTGGACCTTCTAATTGACGATGAAACACAGAAATTGCTTCGGAAATAGATACAAAGGCACAATGCCGACTTCAGTACAAGAAGACTGTCAATGTATTGATAATTTCCTGTGACACCACTCTTAGATTCCGATGCTTCGCTTTAGGTTTACTGTATCCCTTGGACCTTCTTATTGACGACGAAACACAGAAATTGCATCGGAAATAAATACAAAAGGCACATTGCCGAAGTAAGTTCAAGAAGACAGACTGTTCTTACTGTCTATGCTTTGAACCTTTCCTGTGAGACCAGTTTTAGATTCCGATGCTTCTCTTCAGGTTTACTGTGTCCCTGGGACCTTCTTATATGTGATGAAACACAGAAATAGCATCGGAATTAAATACAAAAGGCAAAATGCCGACTTAAGTACATGAAGACTGTCAATGTATCGAACATTTCCTGTGAGACCAGTTTTAGATTCCGATGCTTCGCTTTGGTTTACTGTATCCCATGGACCTTCTTATTGACGACGAAACACAGAAATTGCATCGCAAATAAATACAAAATGCACAATGCCGACGTAAGTACAAGAAGACTCTTATAACTGTCTAGGCTTTGAACCTTTACTGTGAGACCAGTTTTAGATTCCGATGCTTCACGTCAGGTTTACTGTAGCCCTTGGACCTTCTTATTCACGATGAAACACAGAAATTGCTTCGGAATTAAATACAAAAGTAGACACAATGCCGACGTAAGTACAAGAAGACTGACACTTCTTACTGTCTATGTTTTGAACTTTTCCTGTGGGACGAGTTTTAGAATTCGATGCTGCCCTTCAGGTTTACTGTATTCCTTGGACCTTCTTATTGACGGTGAAACACAGAATTTGCATCGGAATTAAATACACAATGCACAATGCCGACTTGTGTACAAGAAGACTGACTCTTCTTACTGTCTACGATTAGAACCTCTCCTGTGAGACCAGTTTTAGATTCCGATGCTTCACTTCAGGTTTAATGTATCCCTTGGACCTTCTTATTGACGATGAAACACAGAATTTGCATCGGAATTAAATACAAAAGGCACAATGCCGACTTAAGTACAAGAAGACTGACTCTTCTTACTGTCTATGATTTGGTCCTTTTCTGTGAGACCTGTTTTAGATTCCGATGCCTCACATCAGGTTTACTGTATCCCTTGGACCTTCTTATTCACGATGAAGCACATAAATTGCATCGGAATTAAATACAAAAGGCACAATGCCGACTTAAGTACATGGAGACTGACACTTCCTACTGTCTATGTTTGAACCTTTCCTGTGAGACCAGTTTTAAATTCCGATGCTTCACTTCAGGTTGACTGTTTCCCTTGGACCGTCTTATTGACGATGAAATACAGAAATAGCATCAGAATTAATTACAAAAGGCACAATGCCGACTTAAGTACTAGACGACTGACTCATCTTACTGTCAATGTTTTGAACCTTTACTGTGAGACCAGATTTAGATATCGGTGCTTCACTTCAGGTTTACTGTATCCCTTGGACCTTCTTAGTGACGATAAAACACAGAAATTGCATCGGAAATGAATACAAAAGGCACAATGCCGACGTAAGTACAAGAAGACTCTTCTTACTGTCTATGTTTTGAACCTTTCCTGTGAGACCAGTTTTAGATTCCGAAGCTTCAGGTTTACTCTATCCCTTGGACCTCCATTCTGACAATGAAATACAGAAATTGCATCGGAATTAAATACAAGAGCCACAATGCCGACTTAAGTAAAAGAAGACTGACTCTTCTTACCGTCTATGTTTTGAACCTTTCCTGTGAGACCAGTTTTAGATTCCGATGCTTCACTTCAGGTTAACTGTATCTCTTGGTCCTTCGTATTGACGATCAAACACAGAAATTGCATCGGAATTAAATACAAAAGGCACAATGCCGACTTTAGTACAAGGAGACTGACTCTTCTGACTGTCTATGTTTTCAACCATTCCTGTGAGACCAGTTTTAGATTCCGATGCTCCACTTCATGTTTACTGTATCCTTTGGACCTTCTAATTGACGATGAAACACAGAAATTGCATCGCAAGTAAATACAAAGTCACAATGCCGACTTAAGTACGAGAGGACTGTCTCTTTTTACATTCTTTGATTTGAGCCTTTCCTGTGAATCCAGTTTTAGATATCGATGCTTCACATCAGGTTTACTGTATCCCTTGGACCTCCTTATAGGCGATGAAACACAGAAATAGCGTGGGAATTAAATACAAAAAGCACAATGCCGACTTAAGCACAAGAAGACTGACACTTCTTACTGTCTATGTTTTGAACTCTTCCTGTGAGACCAGATTTAAAGTTCGATGCTTCCCTTCATGTTTACTGTATGCCTTGGACCTTCTTATTGACGGTGAAACAGAGAAATTGCATTGGAATTAAATACACAATGCACAATGCCGACATATGTATAAGAAGACTCTCAATGTATTGAACATTTCCTGTGAGACCAGTTTTAGATTCCGAAGCTTCGCTTTAGATTTACTGTATCCCTTGGACCTTCTTATTGACGACGAAACACAGAAATTGCATCGGATATAAATACATTTGGCACAATGCCGACGTAAGTACAAGAAGATTGAATATTCTTACTGTCTATGTTTTGAACTTTTCCTGTGAGACCAGTTTTAGATTCCGATACTTCTCTTCAGGTTTACTGTATCCCTGGGACCTTCTTATAGCCGATGAAACACAGAAATAGCATCTGAATTAAATACAAAAGGCACAATGCTGACGTAAGTACAAGAAGACTGACTATTCTTTCTGTCTATGTTTTGAACCTTTCCTGTGAAACCAGTTTTAGATTCCGATGCTTCAGATTTACTGTATCCCTTGGACGTCCATATTGACGATGAAATACAGAAATTGCTTCGGAATTAAATACAAGAGCCACAATGCCGACTTAAGTAATAGAAGACTGACTCTTTATACCGTCTATGATTAGAACCTTTCCTGTGAGACCAGTTTTAGATTAAGATGCTCCACTTCAGGTTTACTGTATCCCTTGGACCTTCTAATTGACGATGAAACACAGAAATTGCATCGCAATTAAACACAAAGGCACAATGCCGCCTTACGTACGAGAGGACTGACTCTTTTTACATTCTATGATTTGAGCCTTTCCTGTGAAACCAGTTTTAGATATCGATGCTTCACTTCAGGTTTACTGTAATCCTTGGAATGTCTTATTGACGATGAAATACAGAAATTGCATCAGAATTAATTACAAAAGGCACAATGCCGACTTAAGTACAAGATGACTGACTTATCTTACTGTCAATGTTTTGAACCTTTGCTGTGCGACCAGATTTAGATATCGGTGCTTCACTTCAGGTTTACTGTATCCCTTGGACCTTCTTATTGACGACGAAACACAGAAATTGCATCGGAATTAAATTCAAAAGGCACAATGATGACTTCAGTACAAAAGGACTGCCTCTTTTTACAATATATGATTTGAGCCTTTCCTGTGGGACCAGTTTTAGATATCGATGCTTCACTTCAGGTTTACTGTATCCCTTGGACCTTCTTATAGGCGATGAAACACAGAAATAGCATCTGAATTAAATACAAAAAAAAGCACAATGCCGACTTAAGTACAAGAGGGCTGACAATGTATTGAACATTTCCTTTGAGACCAGTTTTAGTTTCCGATGCCTCGCTTTAGGTTTACTGAATCCCTTGGAACTTCTTATTGACGACGAAACACAGAAATTGCATCGGAAATAAATACAAAAGGCACAATGGCGACGTAAGTACAAGAAGACTGACTATTCTTACTGTCTATGATTTGAACCTTTCCTGTGAGACCAGTTTTAGATTCCGATGCTTCTCTTCAGGTTTACTGTATCCCTTGGACCTTCATATTGACGACGAAACACAGAAATTGCATCGGAAATAAATACAAAAGGCACAATGCCGACTTCACTACAAGAAGACTCTTCTTACTGTCTATGCTTTGAACCTTTACTGTAAGACCAGTTTTAGATTCCGATGCTTCACTTCAGGTTTACTGTATCCCTTGGACCTTCTTATTGACGATGAAACACAGAGATTAAATCGGAATTATATACAAAAGCCACAATGCCGACTTCAGTAGAAGAAGACTGACTCTTCTTACCGTCTATGTTTTGAACCATTCCTGTGAGACCAGTTTTATATTCCGATGCTTCACTTCAGGTTAACTCTATCCCTTGGACATTCTTATTGACGGTGAAACAGAGAAATTACAACGGAATTAAATAAACAATGCACAATGCTGACTTAAGTACAAGAAGGCTGTCAATGTATTGAACATTTCCTGTGAGACCAGTTTTAGATTCCAATGCTTCGCTTTAGGTTTACTGTATCCCTTTGACCTACTTATTGACGATGAAACATAGAAATTAAATCGGAATTAAATACAAAAGCCACAATGCCGACTTTAGTAGAAGAAGCCTGACTCTTCTATCTGTCTATGTTTTGAACCTTTCCTGTGAGACCAGTTTTAGATTCCGATGCTTCACTTCAGGTTTACTGTATTCCTTGGACCTTCTTATTGACGATGAAACCTTGAAATTGCATCGAAATTAAATACAAAAAGCACAATGCCGACTTTAGTACTAGAAGACTGACCCTTCTGACTGTCTATGTTTTGAACTTTTATTGTGAGACCAGTTTAGTTTCCGATGCTTCACTTCAGGTTCACTGTATCCCTTGGACCTCCTTATTCATGATGTAACACAGAAATTGCATCGGAATTAAATACAAACGGCACAATGCCGACTTAAGTACAAGAAGACTGACTTTTCTTAGTGTCTATGATTTTAGCCTTTCCTGTGAGACCAGTTTTAGATTCCGATCCTTCACTTCAGGTTTACTGTATCCCTTGGAACTTCTTACTGACGATGAAACACAGAAATTGCGTCGGAATTAAATACAAAAATCACAATTCCGACATAAGTCCAAGAAGACTGACTCTTCTTACTGTCTATGATTTGAACTGTTCCTATGAGACCAGTTTTAGAGTTCGATGCTTCACTTCCGGTTTACTGTATCCCTTGGACCTTCTTATTGACGGTGAAACAGAGAAATTGCAACGGAATTAAATACACAAAGCACAATGCTGACTTATGTACAAGAAGACTGACTCTTCTTACTGACTATGATTTGAGCCTTTCCTGTGAGGCCAGTTTCGATACCGATGCTTCACTTCAGGTTTACTGTATCCCTTGGACCTTCGTATTGACGACAAAACACAGAAATTGCATCGGAATTTAATACAAAAGGCACAATACCGACTCAAGTAAGAGAAGGAATGTCTCTTTTTACTGTCTATGTTTTGAACCTTTACTGTGAGACAAGTTTTAGATTCTGATGCTTCACTTCCGGTTTATTGTATCCCTTGGACCTTCTTATTGACGATGTAACACAGAAATTGCATCGGAATGAAATACAAAAGACACAACGCCGACTTAAGTACAAGAAGACTGACTCTTCTTACTGTCTATGCTTTGAACCTTTCCTGTGAGACCAGTTTTAGAGTCCGATGCTTCACTTTAGTTTTACTGTATCCTTCGGACCGTCTTATTGACGGTGAAACACAGAAATTGCATCGGAATTAAATACAAAAGCCACAATGCCGACTTTAGTAGATGGAGACTGACTCTTCTTACCGTCTATGTTTTGTACCTTTCCTGTGAGACCAGTTTTATATTCCGATGCTTCACTTCAGGTTAACTGTATCCCTTGGACCTTCTTATTCACGATGAAACCTTGAAATTGCATCGGAATTAAATACAAAAGCCACAATGCCGACTTTAGTAGAAGAAGACTGACTATTCTTACTGTCTATGATTTGAAACTTTCCTGTGAGACCAGTTTTAGATTCCGATGCTTCCCTTCAGGTTTACTGTATCCCTTGGACCTTCATATTGACAACGAAACACAGAAATTGCATCGGAAATAAATACAAAAGGCACAATGCCGACTTCAGTACAAGAAGACTCTTCTTACTGTCAATGTTTTGAACCTTTACCGTGAGACCAGTTTTAGATTCCGATGCTTCGGGCTTACTGTATCCCTTGGAGCTCCATATTGACGATGAAATACAGAAATTGCATCGGAATTAAATACGAGAGCCAAAATGCAGACTTAAGTAAAAGAAGACTGACTCTTTATACCGTCTATGCTTTGAACCTTTCCTGTGAGACCAGTTTTAGATTCCGATGCTTCACTTCAGGTTAACTGTATCTCTTGGACCTTCTTATTGACGATGAAACACAGAAATTGCATCGGAATTAAATACAAAGGCATAATGCCGACTTAAGTACGAGAGGACTGACTCTTATCACATTCTATGATTTGAGCCTTTCCTGTGAAACCAGTTTTAGATATCGATGCTTCACTTCAGGTCTACTGTATCCCTTGGACCTTCTTATTGGCGATGAAACACAGAAATAGCATCGGAATTAAATACAAAAAGCACAATGCCGACTTAAGTACAAGAAGACGGACACTTCTTACTGTCTATGCTTTGAACTTTTCCTGTGAGACCAGTTTTAGAGTTCGATGCTTCCCTTCAGGTTTACTGTATCCCTTGGACCTTCATATTGACGACGAAACACAGAAATTGCATCGGAAATAAATACGATAGGCACAATGCCGACTTCAGTACAAGAAGACTCTTCTTACTGTCTATGTTTTGAACCTTTACTGTGAGACTAGTTTTAGATTCCGATGCTTCACTTCAGGTTCACTGTATCCCTTGGACCTTCTTATTGACGATGAAACACAGAATTTAAATCGGAATTAAATACAAAAGCCACAATGCCGACTTTAGTAGAAGAAGACTGACTCTTATTACCGTCTATGTTTTGAACCTTTCCTGTGAGACCAGATTTATGTTCCGATGCTTCACTTCAGGTTAACTGTATCCCTTGAACCTTCTTATTGACAATAAACCTTGAAATTGCATCGAAATTAAATACAAAAGGCACAATGCCGACTTAAGTACAAGAAGACTGACACTTCTTACTGTCTATGTTTGAGCCTTTCCTGTGAGACCAGTTTTAGATTCCGATGCTTCACTTCAGGTTTACTGTATTCCTTGGACCTTCTTATTGACGATGAAACACCGAAATTCCGTCGGAATTAAATACAAAAGGCACAATGCGGAGATAAGTAAAAGAAGACTGACTCTTTTTACTGTCTATGCTTTGAACCTTTTTAGTGAGACCAGTTTTAGAGTCAGATGCTTCACTTCAGGTTTACTGTATCCCTTGGACCGTCTTATTTACGTTGAAACACAGAAATTGCATCGGAATTAAATACAAAATGCACAATGCCAGCTTATGTACAAGAAGACTGACTGTTCTTACTGTCTATGTTTGAACCTTTCCCGTGAGACCAGTTTAAGATTCCGATGCTTCACTACAGGTTTACTGTATCCCTTGGACCTTCTTGTTGACGATGCAACTCAGAAATTGCATCGAAATTAATTACAAAAGCACAATGCCGAGTTAAGTACCAGAAGACTTACTCTTCTTACTGTCAATGATTTGAACCTTTCCTGTGAGTCCATTCTAGATTCCGATGCTTCACTTCAGGTTTACTGCATCCCTTGGACCTTCTTATTGACGATGAAACACATATTTTGCATCGGAATGAAATACAAAAGGCACAATGCCGACTTAAGTACAAGAGGACTGACTCTTCTTACATTCTATGATTTGAACCATTCCTGTGAGTCCTGTTTTAGATTCCGATGCATCACTTCAGGTTAACTGTATCCCTTGGACCTCCTTATAGGCGATGAAACACAGAAATAGCATCGGAATTAAATACAAAAAGCTCAATGCCGACTTAAGTACAAGAAGACTGACACTTCTTACGGTCTATGTTTTGAACTTTTCCTGTGAGACCAGATTTAGAGTTCGATGCTTCCCTTCAAGTTTATTGTATGCCTTGGACCTTCTTATTGACGGTGAAACACAGAGATTGCATCGGAATTAAATACAAAATGCACAATGCCGGCTTATGTACAAGAAGACTGACTCTTCTTACTGTCTATGTTTTGAACCTTTCCCGTGAGACCAGTTTAAGACTCCGATGCTTCACTTCAGGTTTACTGTATCCCGTGGACCTTCTTATTGAAGATGAAACACATAATTTGCATCGGAATTAAATACAAAAGGCACAATGCCGACATAAGTACAAGAAGACTGTCTCTTCTTACTGTCTATGCGTTGAACCTTTCCTGTGAGACCAGTTTTGAACACCGATGCTTCACTTCAGGTTTTCTGTATCCCTTGGACCGTCTTATTGACGGCGGAACACAGAAATTGCATCGGAATGAAATACAAAATGCACAATTCCGACTTATGTACATGAAGACTGACTCTTCTTACTGTCTATGTTTTGAACCTTTCCCGTGAGACCAGTTTTAGATTCCGATGCTTCACTTCAGGTTTACTGTATCCCTTGCACCATCCTATTGACGATGAAACACAGAATTTACATCGGAATTAAATACAAAAGGCACAATTCCGACTTATGTACAAGTAGACTGACTCTTCTTACTGTCTATGTTTGAACCTTTCCTGTGAGACCAGTTTTAGATTCCGATGCTCCACTTCAGGTTTACTGTATGCCTTGGACCACCTTATTGACGATGAAACACAGAATTTGCATCGGAATTAAATTCAAAAGGCACATTGATCACATAAGTACAAGAAGACTGACTTTACTTACTGCCTATGATTTGAAACTTTCCTGTGAGACCAGTTTTAAATTCCGATGCTTCACTTCAGCTTTACTGTATCTCTTGGACCTTCTTATAGACGATGTAACACAGAAATTGCATCGGAATTAAATACAAAAGGCACAATACCGACTCAAGTACAAGAGGAATGTCTCTTTTTACTGTCTATGTTTGATCCTTTACTGTGAGACAAGTTTTGGATTCCGATGCTTCACATCTGGTTTATTGTATCCCTTGGACCTCCTCATTGACGATATAACACAGATATTGCATCGGAATGAAATACAAAAGGCACAATGCCGGCATAAGTACAAGATGACTGACTCTTCTTACTGTCTTTGAATTGAGCCTTTCCTGTGAGACCAGTTTTAGATTCAGATCCTTTGCTTTAGGTTTACTGTATCCCTTTGACCTTCTTCTTGACGATGAAACACAGAAATTGCATCGAAACAAAATACAAAAGGCACAATGATGACTTTAGTGCAAGAAGACAGTCTCTTCTGACCGTCTACGTTTTGAACCTTTCCTGTGAGCCCAGTTTAGGTTAAGATGCTCCACGTCAGGTTAACTTTATCCCTTGGACCTTCTTATTGACGATGAAACACAGAAATTGCAGCGGAATTAAATACAAAGGCACAATACTGTCTTAAGTACGAAAGGACTGACCCTTTTTACATTCTATGATTTGAGCCTTTCCTGTGAAACCAGTTTCACATTCCGATGGTTCACGTCAGGTTTAGTGTATCCCTTCGACTTTGTTATTGACGATAAAACACAGAAATTGCATCGGAACTAAATACAAAAGGCACAATACCGTCTTAAGTACAAGAGGAATGTCGCTTTTTACTCTCTATGATTTGAACCTATCCTGTGAGACCAGTTTTAGGTTCTGATGCTTCACTTCAGGTTTACTGTATCCCGTGGACCTTCTTATTGATAATGTAACATAGAAATTGCATCGGAAATAAATACAAAAGGCACAATGCCGACTTAAGTACAAGAAGACTGACTTTTCTTACTGTCTATGATTTGAGCCTTTCCTGTGGGACCAGTTTTAGACTCCGATGCTTCACGTCAGGTTAACTGTATCCCTTGGACCTTCTTATTGACGATGAAACACAGAAATTGCGTCGGAATTAAATAAAAATATCACAATGCCGACATAAGTCCAAGAAGACTGACTCCTCAAACTGGCTACGTTTTGAACTTTCCCTGTGAGACCAGTTTTAGAGATCGATGCTTCACTTCAGGTTTACTGTATCCTTTGGACCTTCTTATTGACGGTGAAACACAGAAATTGCAACGGAATTAAATAAACAATGCACAATTCTGACTTATGTACAAGAAGACTGACTCTTCTTACTGTCTATGATTTGAGCCTTTCCGGTGAGGCCCGTTATGGATTCCGCTGCTTCACTTCAGGTTTACTGTATCCCTTGGACCTTCGTATTGACGATAAAATCAGAAATTGCATCGGAAATAAATACAAAAGGCACAATACCGACTCAAGTACGAGAAGAATGTCTCTTTTTACTCTCTATGTTTTGAACCTTTACTGTGAGACAATTTTTGATTCCGATGCTTCACTTCAGGTTTACTGTATCCCTTGAACCTTCTTATTGACGATGTAACACAGAAATTGCATCGGAATGAAATACAACAGGAACAATGCCGACTTAAGTACAAGAAGACTGACTCTTCTTACTGTCTATGATTTGAGCCTTTCCTGTGAGAGCAGTTTTAGATTCCGATGCTTCACTTCATGTTTACTGTATCCCTTGGTCCTTCTTATTGACGATGAATCACAGAAATTGCGTCGGAATTAAATACAAAAGGCACAATGCCGACATAAGTACAAGAAGACTGACTCTTCTTACTGTCTATGCTTTGAACCTTTCCTGTGAGACCAGTTTTGGACTCCGATGCTTCACTTCAGGTTTTCTGTATCCCTTGGACCGTCTTATTGACGGTGGAACACAGAAATTGCATCGGAATGAAATACATAATGCACAATTCCGACTTATGTACATGAAGACTGACTCTTCTTACTGTCTATGTTTTGAACCTTTCCCGTGAGAACAGTTTTAGATTCCGATGCATCACTTCAGGTTTACTGTATCCCTTGCACCATCCTATTGACGATGAAACACAGAATTTACATCGGAATTAAATACAAAAGGCACAATTCCGACTTATGTACAATAAGACTGACTCTTCGTACTGTCTATATTTTGAAACTTTCTTGTGAGACCAGTTCTAGATTCCGATGCTTTACTTCAGGTTTACTGTATCCCTTGGTCCTTCTTACTCACGATGAAACACAGAAATCGCATCGGAATTAAATACAAAGGGCACAATGCCGACTTAAGTACAAGAAGACTGACACTTCTTACTGTCTATGTTTGAACCTTTCCTGTGAGACCAGTTTTAGATTCCGATGCTTCACTTCAGGTTTACTGTATCCCTTGGACATCCTTATTGACGATGTAACACAGAAATTGCATCTGAATGAAATACAAAAGGCACAATGCCGTCGTAAGTACAAGAACACTGACTCTTCTTACTGTCTATGGTTTGAGCCTTTCCTGTGAGACCAGTTTTTGATTCCGATGCTTCACGTCAGGTTTACTGTATCACTTGGACCTTCCTATTGACGATAAAACACAGAAATTGCATCGGAATTAAATCCAAAGCCACAATACCGTCTTAAGTGCAAGAGGAATGTCTCTTTTTACTGTCTATGTTTTGAACCTATCCTGTGAGACCAGTTTTAGATTCCGATGCTGCACTTCAGGTTTACTGTATCCCTTGGACCTTCTTATTGGTAATGTAACACAGAAATTACATCGGAATTAAATACAAAAATCACAATGCCGACTTACGTACAAGAAGACTGACTTTCCTTACTGTCTATGATTTGAGCCTTTTCTGTGAGACCTGTTTTAGATTCCGATGCTTTACTTCAGGTTTACAGTATCCCTTGGACCTTCTTATTAACGATGAAACACAGAAATTGCGTCGGAATTAAATACAAGTATCACAATGCCGGCATAAGTCCAAGAAGACTGACTCTTCTTACTGTCTATGATTTGAACTTTTCCGGTGAGACCAGTTTTAGAGTTCGATGCTTCACTTCAGGTTTACTGTATCCCTTGGACCTTCTTATTGACGGAGCAACACAGAAATTGCATCGGAATTAAATACACATTGCACAATGCTGACTTATGTACAAGAACACTGACTCTTCTCACTGTCTATGATTTGAGACTTTCCTGTGAGACCAGTTTTTTATTGCGATGATTCACTTCAGGGTTACTGTATCGCTTGGACCTTCTTATTGACGATGTAACACAGAAATTGCATCGGAATTAAATACAAAAGGCACAATACTGACTCAAGTACAAGAGGAAAGTCCCTTTGTACTGTCTTTGTTTTGAACCTTTACTGTGAGACAAGTTTTAGATTCCGATGCTTCACTTCAGGTTTACTGTATTCCTTGGACCTTCTTATTGACGATGAAACACCGAAATTCCGTCGGAATTAAATACAAAAGGCACAATGCCGAGATAAGTAAAAGAAGACTGACTCTTTTTACTGTCTATGCTTTGAACCTTTCCAGTGAGACCAGTTTTGGAGTCCGATGCTTCACTTCAGGTTTACTGTATCCCTTGGACCGTCTTATTTACGTTGAAACACAGAAATTGCATCGGAGTTAAATACAAAATGCACAATGCCGGCTTATGTACAAGAAGACTGACTGTTCTTACTGTCTATGTTTGAACCTTTCCCGTGAGACCAGTTTATGATTCCGATGCTTCACTTCAGGTTTACTGTATCCCTTGGAATTTCTTGTTGACGATGCAACTCAGAAATTGCATCGGAATTAATTACAAAAGCACAATGCCGAGTTAAGTACCAGAAGACTTACTCTTCTTACTGTCAATGATTTGAACCTTTCCTGTGAGTCCATTCTAGATTCCGATGCTTCACTTCAGGTTTACTGCATCCCTTGGACCTTCTTATTGACGATGAAACACATATTTTGCATCGGAATGAAATACAAAAGGCACAATGCCGACTTAAGTACAAGAGGACTGACTCTTCTTACATTCTATGATTTGAACCATTCCTGTGAGTCCTGTTTTAGATTCCGATGCATCACTTCAGGTTAACTGTATCCCTTGGACCTCCTTATAGGCGATGAAACACAGAAATAGCATCGGAATTAAATACAAAAAGCTCAATGCCGACTTAAGTACAAGAAGACTGACACTTCTTACGGTCTATGTTTTGAACTTTTCCTGTGAGACCAGATTTGGAGTTCGATGCTTCCCTTCAAGTTTACTGTATGCCTTGGACCTTCTTATTGACGGTGAAACACAGAAATTGCATTGGAATTAAATACACAATGCACAATGCCGACATATGTACAAGAAGACTGACTCTTCTTACTGTCTACGATTAGAACCGCTCCTGTGAGACCAGTTTTAGATTCCGATGCTTCACTTCAGGTTTACTGTATCCCTTGGACCTTCTTATTGACGATATAACACAGATATTGCATCGGAATTAAATACAAAAGGCACAATACCGACTCAAGTACAAGAGGAATGTCCCTTTGTACTGTCTTTGTTTTGAACCTTTACTGTGAGACAAGTTTTAGATTCCGATGCTTCACTTCAGGTTTACTGTATTCCTTGGACCTTCTTATTGACGATGAAACACCGAAATTGCGTCGGAATTAAATACAAAAGGCACAATGCCGACATAAGTAAAAGAAGACTGACTCTTATTACTGTCTATGCTTTGAACCTTTCCTGTGAGACCAGTTTTAGAGTCCGATGCTTCACTTCAGGTTTAGTGTATCCCTTGGACCGTCTTATTTACGTTGAAACACAGAAATTGCATCGGAATTAAATACAAAATGCACAATGCCGGCTTGTGTACAAGAAGACTGACTCTTCTTACTGTCTATGTTTTGAACCTTTCCCGTGAGACCAGTTTAAGACTCCGATGCTTCACTTCAGGTTTACTGTATCCCTTGGACCTTCTTATTGACGATGAAACACAGAATTTGCATCGGAATTAAATTCAAAAGGCACAATGCCGACCTCAGTACAAGAAGACTGACTCTTCTTACTGTCTATGCGTTGAACCTTTCCTGTGAGACCAGTTTTGAACACCGATGCTTCACTTCAGGTTTTCTGTATCCCTTGGACCGTCTTATTGACGGTGGAACACAGAAATTGCAACGGAATGAAATACAAAATGCACAATTCCGACTTATGTACATGAAGACTGACTCTTCTTACTGTCTATGTTTTGAACCTTTCCCGTGAGACCAGTTTTAGATTCCGATGCTTCACTTCAGGTTTACTGTATCCCTTGCACCATCCTATTGACGATGAAACACAGAATTTACATCGGAATTAAATACAAAAGGCACAATTCCGACTTATGTACAAGTAGACTGACTCTTCTTACTGTCTATGTTTGAACCTTTCCTGTGAGACCAGTTTTAGATTCCGATGCTCCACTTCAGGTTTACTGTATGCCTTGGACCACCTTATTGACGATGAAACACAGAATTTGCATCGGAATTAAATCAAAAGGCACATTGATGACATAAGTACAAGAAGACTGACTTTACTTACTGCCTATGATTTGAAACTTTCCTGTGAGACCAGTTTTAAATTCCGATGTTTCACTTCAGGTTTACTGAATCCCTTGGACCTTCTTATTCACGATGAGGCATAAAATTGCATTGGAATTAATTACAAAAGGCACAATGCCGACTTAAGTACAAGAGGACTGACTCTTCTCACTGTCTATGATTTGAGACTTTCCTGTGAGACCAGTTTTAGATTCCGATGATTCACTTCAGCTTTACTGTATCTCTTGGACCTTCTTATAGACGATGTAACACAGAAATTGCATCGGAATTAAATACAAAAGGCACAATACCGACTCAAGTACAAGAGGAATGTCTCTTTTTACTGTCTATGTTTGATCCTTTACTGTGAGACAAGTTTTGGATTCCGATGCTTCACATCTGGTTTATTGTATCCCTTGGACCTCCTCATTGACGATATAACACAGATATTGCATCGGAATGAAATACAAAAGGCACAATGCCGGCATAAGTACAAGATGACTGACTCTTCTTACTGTCTTTGAATTGAGCCTTTCCTGTGAGACCAGTTTTAGATTCAGATCCTTCACTTTAAGTTTACAGTATCCCTTTGACCTTCTTCTTGACGATGAAACACAGAAATTGCATCGAAACAAAATACAAAAGGCACAATGATGACATTAGTGCAAGAAGACAGACTCTTCTGACCGTCTATGTTTTGAACCTTTCCTGTGAGCCCAGTTTAGGTTCCGATGCTCCACGTCAGGTTAACTTTATCCCTTGGACCTTCTTATTGACGATGAAACACAGAAATTGCGTCGGAATGAAATACAAAAGGAACAATGCCGACTTAAGTACAAGAAGACTGACTCTTCTTACTGTCTATGATTTGAGCCTTTCCTGTGAGAGCAGTTTTAGATTCCGATGCTTCACTTCATGTTTACTGTATCCCTTGGTCCTTCTTATTGACGATGAATCACAGAAATTGCGTCGGAATTAAATACAAAAGGCACAATGCCGACATAAGTACAAGAAGACTGACTCTTCTTACTGTCTATGCTTTGAACCTTTCCTGTGAGACCAGATTTGGACTCCGATGCTTCACTTCAGGTTTTCTGTATCCCTTGGACCGTCTTATTGACGGTGGAACACAGAAATTGCATCGGCATGAAATACATAATGCACAATTCCGACTTATGTACATGAAGACTGACTCTTCTTACTGTCTATGTTTTGAACCTTTCCCGTGAGACCAGTTTTAGATTCCGATGCATCACTTCAGGTTTACTGTATCCCTTGCACCATCCTATTGACGATGAAACACAGAATTTACATCGGAATTAAATACAAAAGGCACAATTCCGACTTATGTACAAGAAGACTGACTCTTCGTACTGTCTATATTTTGAAACTTTCTTGTGAGACCAGTTCTAGATTCCGATGCTTTACTTCAGGTTTACTGTATCCCTTGGTCCTTCTTACTCACGATGAAACACAGAAATTGCATCGGAATTAAATACAAAGGGCACAATGCCGACTTAAGTACAAGAAGACTGACACTTCTTACTGTCTATGTTTGAACCTTTCCTGTGAGACCAGTTTTAGATTCCGATGCTTCACTTCAGGTTTACTGTACCCCTTGGACTATCTTATTGAGGATGAAACACAGATAATGCATCGGAATTAATTACAAAAGGCACAATGCATACTTGACTACAAGGAGACTGACTCTTCTTACTGTGTATGATTTCAACCTTTCCTATGAGACCAGTTTTAGGTTCCGATGCTCCCGTCAGGTTTACTGTATCCCTTGGACCTTCTTATTGACGATAAAACACAGAAATTGCATCGGAATTAAATACAAAAGGCACAATACCGACTCAAGTACAAGAGGAATGTCTCTTTTTACCGCTATGTTTTGATCCTTTACTGTGAGACAAGTTTTGGATTCCGGTGCTCCACTTCTGGTTTATTGTATCCGTTGGACCTTCTCATTAAGGATGTAGCACAGATATTGCATCGGAATGAAATACAAAAGGCACAATGCCGGCATAAGTACAAGAAGACTGACTCTTCTTACTGTCTATGATTTGAGCCTTTCCTGTGAGACCAGTTTTAGATTCCGATGCTTCACTTCAGGTGTATTGTATCCCTTGGACCATCTTATTGACGATGAAACACTGAAATTTCGTCGGAATTAAGTACAAAAGGAACAATGCCGACATAAGTACTAGAAGACTGAGTATTCTTACTGTCTATGCTTTGAACCTTTCCTGTGAGACCAGTTTTAGAGTCCGATGCTTCACTTCAGGTTTACTGTATCCCTTGGACCTTCTTATTGACGTTGAAACACAGAATTTGCATCGGAATTAAATACAAAAGGCACAATGCCGACTTATGTACAAGAAGACTCACTCTTGTTACTGTCTATGCTTTGAACCTTTCCTGTGAGACCAGTTTTAGATTCTGATGCTTCACTTCAGGTTTACTGTATCCCTTGGACCTTCTTATTCACGATGAAACACAAAAATTGCATCGGAATTAAATACAAAAGGCACAATGCCGACTTAAGTACAAGAAGTCTGACACTTCTTACTGTCTATGTTTGAACCTGTCCTGTGAGACGAGTTTTAGATTCCGATGCTTCACCTAAGATTTACTGTATCCCTTGGACCTTCTTATTGACGATGAAACACAGAAATTGCATCATAATTAATTACAAAAGGCACAATGCCGACTTAAGTACAAGAAGACTGACTCTTCTTACTGTCAATGTTTTGAACCTTTGCTGTGAGACCAGTTTTACATTGCGACGCTTCACTTCAGGTGTACTGCATCCCTTGGACCTTCATATTGACGATGAAGCACATAATTTCCATCGGAATTAAATACTAAAGGCACAATGCCGACTTAAGTACAAGAGGACAGACTCTTCTTACATTCTATGATTTGAACCATTCCTGTGAGACCTGTTTTAGATTCCGATGCTTCACTTCAGGTTTTCTGTGTACCTTTGACCTTCTTATTGACGATGAATCACAGAAATTGCATCGGAAACAAATACAAAAGACACAATGCCGACATCAGTAGAAGAAGACTGACTCTTCTTACCGTCCATACTCTGAACCTTTCCTGTGAGACCAGTTTTAGATTCCGATGCTTCACTTCAGGTTAACTGTATCCCTTGGACCTTCTCATTGATGATGAAACACAGAAATTGCATCGAAATTAAATACAAATGGCAGAATGATGACTTTAGTACAAGAAGACTGACTCTTCTGACTTTCTATGTTATGAACCTTTCCTGTGCGACCAGTTTAAGTTCCGATGCTCCACTTCAGGTTTACTGTATCCCTTGGACGTACTTATTGACGATGAAATACAGAAATTGCATCGGAATTAAATACAAAGGCACAATGCCGACATAAATACGAGAGGACTGACTCTTTTTACATTCTATATTTGAGTCTTTCCTGTGAAACCGGTTTCAGATTCCGATGCTTCACGTCAGGTTTACTGTATCCCTTGGACCTTCTTATTGACGATAAAACACAGAAATTGCATCGGTATTAAATACAAAAGCAACTATACCGTCTTAAGTACAAGACGAATGTCTCTTTTTACTGTCTATGTTTTGAACCTATCCTGTGAGACCAGTTTTAGGTTCCGATGCTTCACTTCAGGTTTACTGTATCCCTTGGACCATCTTATTGATGATATAACACAGAAATTCCATCGGAATTAAATACAAAAGGCACAATGCCGACTTAAGTACAAGAAGACTGAAACTTCTTAATGTTTATGTTTGAACCTTTCTTGTGAGACCAGTTTTAGATTCCGATGCTGCACTTCAGGTTTACTGTACCCCTTGGACCTTCTTATTGACGATGAAACACAGAAATTGCATCGGAATTAAATACAAAAGGCACAATGACGACTTTCGTACAAGAAGACTGAAACTTCTTACTGTCTATGTTTGAACCTTTCTTGTGAGACCAGTTTTAGAATCCGATGCTTCACTTCAGGTTTACTGCATCCCTTGGACCTTCTTATTGACGATGAAGCACAGAAATTGCATCGGAATTAATTACAAAAAGCACAATGCCGACTTAAGTACAAGAAGACTGACCCTTCTTACTGTCAATGTTTTGAACCTTTGCTGTGAGACCAGTTTCAGAATGCGACGCTTCACTTCAGGTGTACTGCATCCCTTGGACCTTCTTATTGACGATGATAGACAGAAATTGCATCAGAATTAAATACATAAGACAAAATGGCGACTTAAGTACAGGAAGACAGACTCTTCTTACTGTCTATGCTTTGAACCTTTCCTGTGAGAGCAGTTTTAGAGTCCGATGCTTCACTTCAGGTTTACTGTATCCCTTGGACCTTCTTATTTACGGTGAAACACAGAAATTGTATCGGAATTAAATACAAAATGCACAATGCCGGCTTATGTACAAGAAGACTGACTCTTCTTACTGTCTATGATTTGAACCTTTCCCGTGAGACCAGTTTAAGATTCCGATGCTCCACTTCAGGTTCACTGTATCCCTTGGACCTTCTTATTGACGACGAAACACAGAAATTGCATCGGAAATAAATGCACAATGCACAATGCTAACTTATGTACAAGAAGACTGACTCTTCCTACTGTCTATGATTTGATCCTTTCCTGTGAGGCCAGTTTTAGATACCGATGCTTCACTTCAGGTTTACTGTATCCCTTGGACCTTCTTATAGGCGATGAAACACAGAAATAGCATCTGAATTAAATACAAAAAAAAGCACAATGCCGACTTCAGTACAAGAAGACTCTTCTTACTGTCTATGATTTGATCCTTTCCTGTGAGGCCAGTTTTAGATACCGATGCTTCACTTCACGTTTCCTGTATCCCTTGGACCTTCTTATTGACGATGAAACACAGAGATTAAATCGGAATTATATACAAAAGCCACAATGCCGACTTCAGTAGAAGAAGACTGACTCTTCTTACTGTCTATGTTTTGAAAAATTCCTGTGAGACCAGTTTTATATTCCGATGCTTCACTTCAGGTTAACTGTATCCCTTGGACCTTCTTATTGACGGTGAAACAGAGAAATTACAACGGAATTAAATACACAATGCACAATGCTGACTTATGTACAAGAAGACTGACTCTTCTTACTGTCTATGATATGAGCCTTACCTGTGAGGCCAGTTTTAGATACCGATGCTTCACTTCAGGTTTTCTGTATCCCTTGGACCTTCTTATTGACGATGAAACACAGAAATTGATCGGAATTAATTACAAGAGGCACAATGCCAACTTAAGTACAAGAAGACTGACTCTCCTTACTGTCTGTGATTTGAACCATTCCTGTGAGACCACTCTTGGATTCCGATGCATCCCGTCAGGGTTACTGTATCGCTTGGACCTTCTTATTGACGACAAAACACAGAAATGGCATCGGAATTTAATACAAAAGGCACAATACCGACTCAAGTAAGAGAAGGAATATCTCTTTTTACTGTCTATGATTTGAACCTTTACTGTGAGACAAGTTTTAGATTCTGATGCTTCACTTCCGGTTTATTGTATCCCTTGGACCTTCTTATTGACGATGTAACACAGAAGTTGCATCGGAATGAAATACAAAAGGCACAATGCCGACTTAAATTCAAGAAAACTGACTCTTCTAAGTGTCTATGATTTGAGGCTTTCCTGTGAGACCAGTTTTAGATTCCGATGCTTCACTTCAGGTTTACTGTATCCCTTGGACCTTCTTATTGACGATGAAACACAGAATTTGCATCGGAATTAAATACAAAATGCACAATGCCGACTTATGTGCAAGGAGACTGACACTTCCTACTGTCTATGTTTTAACCTTTCCTGTGAGACCAGTTTTAGATTCCGTTGCTTCACTTCAGGTTTACTGTATCCTTTGGACCGTCTTATTGGCGATGAAACACAGAAATTGCATCGGAATTAAATACACAATGCACAATGCCGACTTATGTACAAGATGACTGACTCTTCTTACTGTCTACGATTAGAACCTCTCCTGTGAGACCAGTTTTAGATTCCGATGCTTCACTTCAGGTTTAATGTATCCCTTGGACCTTCTTATACACAATGAAGCACATAAATTGCATTGTAATTAATCACAAAAGGCACAATGCCGACATTAGTACAAGAAGACTGACACTTCCTACTCTCTTAGTTTGAACCTTTCCTGTGAGACCAGTTTTAGATTCCGATGCTTCACTTCAGGTTTACTGTATCCCTTGGACCGTCTTATTGACGATGAAACACAGAAATTGCATCAGAATTAATTACAAAAGGCACAATGCCGACTTAAGTACTAGTAGGCTGACTCATCTTACTGTCAATGTTTTAAACCTTTGCTGTGAGACCAGATTTAGATATCGGTGCTTCACTTCAGGTTTACTGTATCCCTTGGACCTTCTTATTGACGATAAAACACAACAATTGCATCGGAATTAAATACAAAGGCACGTTGCCGACTTAAGTATAAGAGGACTGTCTCTTTTTACAATCTATGATTTGAGACTTTCCTGTGAGACTAGTTTTAGATATCGATGGTTCACTTCAGGTTTACTGTCTCCCCTGGACCTTCTTATAGGCGATGAAACACAGAAATAGCATCGGAATTAAATACAAAAGGCACAATGCCGACTTAAGTACAAGAAGACTGTCAATGTATTGAACATTTCCTGTGAGACCAGTTTTGGATTCCGATGCCTCCCTTTAGGTTTACGGAATCCCTTGGAACTTCTTATTGACGACGAAACACAGAAATTGCATCGGAAATAAATACAAAAGGCACAATCCCGACGTAAGTAGAAGGAGACTGACTATTCTTACAGTCTATGTTTTGAACCTTTCCTGTGAGACCAGTTTTATATTCCGATGCTTCTCTTCTGGTTTACTGTATCCCTTGGACCTTCATATTGACGACGAAACACAGAAAATGCATAGGAAATAAATACAAAAGGCACAATGCCGACTTCAGTACAAGATGACTCTTCTTACTGTCTATGTTTTGAACCTTTACTGTGAGACCAGTTTTAGATTCCGATGCTTCATTTCAGGTTTACTGTATCCCTTGGACCTTCTTATTGACGATGAAACCTTGAAATTGCATCGAAATTAAATACAAAAAGCACAATGCTGACCTTAGTACTAGAAGACTGACCCTTTTGACTGTCTATGTTTTGTACTTTTATTGTGAGACCAGTTTAGGTTCCGATTCTTCACTTCAGGTTCACTGTATCCCTTGGACCTTCTTATTGATGATGTAACACAGAAATTGCATCGGAATTAAATACAAACGGCACAATGCCGACTTAAGTACAAGAAGACTCACTTTTCATACTGTCTATGATTTTAGCCTTTCCTGTGAGACCAGTTTTAGATTCCGATGCTTCACTTCAGGCTTACTGTATCCCTTTTAACTTCTTAGTGACGATGAAACACAGAAACTGCGTCGGAATTAAATACAAATATCACAATTCCGACATAAGTCCAAGAAGACTGACTCTTCTTACTGTCTATGATTAGAACTGTTCCTGTGAGACCAGTTTTAGAGTTCGATGCTTCACTTCCGGTTTACTGTATCCCTTGGACCTTCTTATTGACGGTGAAACAGAGAAATTGCAACGGAATTAAATACACAAAGCACAATGCTGACTTATGTACAAGAAGACTGACTCTTCTTACTGTCTATGATTTGAGCCTTTCCTGTGAGGCCAGTTTTAGATACCGATGCTTCACTTCAGATTTACTGTATCCCTTGGACCTTCTTATTGACGATGAAACACAGAAATTGCATCGGAATTAATTACAAAAGGCACAATGCCGACTTAAGTACAAGAAGACTGACTCTTCATGCTGTCTATGATTTGAACCTTTCCTGTGAGACCAGTCTTGGATTCCGCTGCATCCCGTCAGGTTTACTGTATCACTTGGACCTTCTTATTGACAACAAAACACAGAAATTGCATCGGAATTTAATACAAAAGGCACAATACAGTCTCAAGCAAGAGAATGAATGTCTCTTTTTACTGTCTATGTTTTGAACCTTTACTGTGAGACAAGTTTTAGATTCTGATGCTTCACTTCCGGTTAATTGTATCCCTTGGTCCTTATTATTGACTATGTAACACAGAAATTGCATCGGAATGAAATACAAAAGGCACAATGCCGACTTAAGTACTAGAAGACTGACACTTCTAACTATGTATGATTTGAGGCTTTCCTGTAAGACCAGTTTTAGATTCCGATTCTTCACTTCAGGTTTCCTGTATCACTTGGACCTTCTTATTGACGATGAAACACAGAAATTGCGTCGGAATTAAATACAAAAGGCACAATGCCTACATAAGTACAAAAAGACTGACTCTTCTTACTGTCTATGCTTTGAACCTTTCCTGTGAGACCAGTTTTAGAGTCCGATGCTTCACTTTTGTTTTACTGTATCCCTCGGACCGTCTTATTGACGGTGAAACACAGAAATTGCATCGGAATGAAATACATTTCCACAATACCGACTTTAGTAGAAGGAGACTGACTCTTCTTACTGTCTATGTTTTGAACCTTTCCTGTGAGACCAGTTTTACATTCCGATGCTTCACTTCAGGTGAACTCTATCCCTTGGACCTTCTTATTGACGATGAAACCTTGAAATTGCATTGGAATTAAATACAAAAGCCACAATGCCGACTTTAGTAGAAGAAGACTGACTATTCCTACTGTCTATGTTTGAACCTTTCCTGTGAGACCAGTTTTAGATTCCGATGCTTCACTTCAGGTTTACTGTATCTCTTGGAACTTCTTAGTGACGATGAAACACAGAAATTGCGTCGGAATTAAATACAAATATCACAATTCCGACATAAGTCCAAGAAGACTGACTCTTCTTACTGTCTATGATTTGAACTGTTCCTGTGAGACCAGATTTAGATATCGGTGCTTCACTTCTGGTTTACTGTATCCCATGGACCTTCTTATTGACGATGAAACACAGAAATTGCGTCGGAATTAAATACAAAAGGCACAATGCCGACTTAAGTAAAAGTAGACTGACTCTTCTTACTGTCTATGTTTTGAACCTTTCCTGTGAGACCAGTTTTAGATTCCGATGCTTCACTTCAGGGTAACTGTATCTCTTGGACCTTCTTACTGACGATGAAACACAGAAATTGCATCGGAATTAAATACAAAAGGCACAATGCCGACTTTTGTACAAGGAGACTGACTCTTCTGACTGTCTATGTTTTGAACCTTTTCTGTGAGACCAGTTTTAGATTCCGATGCTCCACTTCAGGTTCACTGTATCCCTTGGACCTTCTAATTGACGATGAAACACAGAAATTGCTTCGGAAATAGATACAAAGGCACAATGCCGACTTCAGTACAAGAAGACTGTCAATGTATTGATAATTTTTTTGTGACACCAGTCTTAGATTCCGATGCTTCGCTTTAGGTTTACTGTATCCCTTGGACCTTCTTATTGACGACGAAACACAGAAATTGCATCGGAAATAAATACAAAAGGCACATTGCCGAAGTAAGTTCAAGAAGACTGACTGTTCTTACTGTCTATGCTTTGAACCTTTCCTGTGAGACCAGTTTTAGATTCCGATGCTTCTCTTCAGGTTTACTGTGTCCCTGGGACCTTCTTATATGTGATGAAACACAGAAATAGCATCGGAATTAAATACAAAAGGCAAAATGCCGACTTAAGTACAAGAAGACAGTCAATGTATTGAACATTTCCTGTGAGACCAGTTTTAGATTCCGATGCTTCGCTTTGGTTTACTGTATCCCATGGACCTTCTTATTGACGACGAAACACAGAAATTGCATCGCAAATAAATACAAAATGCACAATGCCGACGTAAGTACAAGAAGACTCTTATAACTGTCTAGGCTTTGAACCTTTACTGTGAGACCAGTTTTAGATTCCGATGCTTCACGTCAGGTTTACTGTAGCCCTTGGACCTTCTTATTCACGATGATACACAGAAATTGCTTCGGAATTAAATACAAAAGGAGGCACAATGCCGACGTAAGTACAAGAAGACTGACACTTCTTACTGTCTATGTTTTGAACTTTTCCTGTGAGACCAGGTTTAGAATTCGATGCTGCCCTTCAGGTTTACTGTATTCCTTGGACCTTCTTATTGACGGTGAAACACAGAAATTGCATCGGAATTAAATACACAATGCACAATGCCGACTTGTGTACAAGAAGACTGACTCTTCTTACTGTCTACGATTAGAACCTCTCCTGTGAGACCAGTTTTGGATTCCGATGCTTCACTTCAGGTTTAATGTATCCCTTGGACCTTCTTAATGACGATGAAACACAGAATTTGCATCGGAATTAAATACAAAAGGCACAATGCCGACTTAAGTACAAGAAGACTGACTCTTCTTACTGTCTATGATTTGGTCCTTTTCTGTGAGACCAGTTTTAGATTCCGATGCCTCACATCAGGTTTACTGTATCCCTTGGACCTTCTTATTCACGATGAAGCACATAAATTGCATCGGAATTAAATACAAAAGGCACAATGCCGACTTAAGTACATGGAGACTGACACTTCCTACTGTCTATGTTTGAACCTTTCCTGTGAGACCAGTTTTAAATTCCGATGCTTCACTTCAGGTTGACTGTTTCCCTTGGACCGTCTTATTGACGATGAAATACAGAAATAGCATCAGAATTAATTACAAAAGGCACAATGCCGACTTAAGTACTAGACGACTGACTCATCTTACTGTCAATGTTTTGAACCTTTACTGTGAGACCAGATTTAGATATCGGTGCTTCACTTCAGGTTTACTGTATCCCTTGGACCTTCTTAGTGACGATAAAACACAGAAATTGCATCGGAAATGAATACAAAAGGCACAATGCCGACGTAAGTACAAGAAGACTCTTCTTACTGTCTATGTTTTGAACCTTTCCTGTGAGACCAGTTTTAGATTCCGATGCTTCAGGTTTACTCTATCCCTTGGACCTCCATATTGACGAAGAAATACAGAAATTGCATCGGAATTAAATACAAGAGCCACAATGCCGACTTAAGTAAAAGAAGACTGACTCTTCTTACCGTCTATGTTTTGAACCTTTCCTGTGAGACCAGTTTTAGATTCCGATGCTTCACTTCAGGTTAACTGTATCTCTTGGTCCTTCGTATTGACGATGAAACACAGAAATTGCATCGGAATTAAATACAAAAGGCACAATGCCGACTTTAGTACAAGGAGACTGACTCTTCTGACTGTCTATGTTTTCAACCATTCCTGTGAGACCAGTTTTAGATTCCGATGCTCCACTTCAGGTTTACTGTATCCTTTGGACCTTCTAATTGACGATGAAACACAGAAATTGCATCGCAAGTAAATACAAAGTCTCAATGCCGACTTAAGTACGAGAGGACTGTCTCTTTTTACATTCTTTGATTTGAGCCTTTCCTGTGAAACCAGTTTTAGATATCGATGCTTCACTTCAGGTTTACTGTACCCCTTGGATCTCCTTATAGGCGATGAAACACAGAAATAGCGTCGGAATTAAATACAAAAAGCACAATGCCGACTTAAGTACAAGAAGACTGACACTTCTTACTGTCTATGTTTTGAACTTTTCCTGTGAGACCAGATTTAAAGTTCGATGCTTCCCTTCATGTTTACTGTATGCCTTGGACCTTCTTATTGACGGTGAAACACAGAAATTGCATTGGAATTAAATACACAATGCACAATGCCGACATATGTACAAGAAGACTGACTCATCTTACTGTCTACGATTCGAACCGCTTCTGTGAGACCAGTTTTAGATTCCGATGCTTCACTTCAGGTTTAATGTATCCCTTTGACCTTCTTATTGATGATGAAACACAGAAATTGCATCGGAATTAAATACAAAACGCACAATGCCGACTTAAGTACAAGAAGACAACCTCTTCTTCCTGTCTATGATTTGATCCTTTCTTGTGAGACCAGTTTTAGATTCCGATGCTTCACTTCAGGTTTACTGTATCCCTTGGCCCTTCTTATTGACGATAAAGCACATAAATTGCAACGGAAATTAATACAAAAGGAACAATGCCGATTTCAGTACAAGAAGTCCCTTCTTGCTGTCAATGTTTTGAATCTTTCATGTGAGATCAGTTTTAGATTGCGATGCTTCAGGTTTACTCTATCCCTTGGACCTTCATATTGACAATGAAATACAGAAATTGCACCGGAATTAAATACAAGGGCCACAATGCCAACTTAAGTAAAAGAAGACTGACTCTTCTTACCGTCTATGTTTTGAACCTTTCCTGTGAGACCAGTTTTAGATTCCGATGCTTCACTTCAGGTTAACTGTATCTTTTGGTCCTTCTTATTGACGATGAAACACAGAAATTGCATCGGAAATAAATACAAAAGGCACAATGCCGACTTTAGTACAAGAAGACTGATCTTCTGACTGTCAATGTTTGAACTTTTTCTGTGAGACCAGTTTTAAATTCCGATGCCCCACTTCAGGTTTACTGTATCCCTTGGACCTTCTAATTGACGATGAAACACTGAAATTGCATCGGAATTAAATACAAAGGCACAATGCCGGCTTAAGTACAAGAAGACTCTCAATGTATTGAACATTTCCTGTGAGACCAGTTTTAGATTCCGAAGCTTCGCTTTAGATTTACTGTATCCCTCGGACCTTCTTATTGACGACGAAACACAGAAATTGCATCGGATATAAATACAATTGGCACAATGCCGACGTAAGTACAAGAAGACTGAATATTCTTACTGTCTATGTTTTGAACTTTTCCTGTGAGACCAGTTTTAGATTCCGATACTTCTCTTCAGGTTTACTGTATCCCTGGGACCTTCTTATAGCCGATGAAACACAGAAATAGCATCGGAATTAAATATAAAAAGCACAATGCCGACTTAAGTACAAGAAGACTGTCAATGTATTGAACATTTACTGTGGGACCAGTTTTAGATTCCGAAGCTTCGCTTTAGATTTCTTACTGACGACGAAACACAGAAATTGCATCGGAAATAAATACAATGGGCACAATGCCGACGTAAGTACAAGAAGACTGACTATTCTTACTGTCTATGTTTGAACCTTTCCTGTGAGACCAGTTATGGATTCCGATGCTTCTCTTCAGGTTTACTGTATCCCTTGGACCTTCTTATTGACGACGAAACACAGAAATTGCTACGGAATTAAATACAAAAGGCACAATGCTGACGTAAGTACAAGAAGACTGACTATTCTTTCTGTCTATGCTTTGAACCTTTCCTGTGAGACCAGTTTTAGATTCCGATGCTTCTCTTCAGGTTTACTGTGTCCGTGGGACCTTCTTATAGGCGATGAAACACAGAAATAGCATCGGAATTAAATACAAAAGGCACAATGCTGACGTAAGTACAAGAAGACTGACTATTCTTTCTGTCTATGTTTTGAACCTTTCCTGTGAAACCAGTTTTAGATTCCGATGCTTCTCTTCAGGTTTACTGTATCCCTTGGACCTTCTTATTGACGACAAAACACAGAAATCGCATCGGAAATAAATACAAAAGGCACAATGCCGACTTCAGTACAAGAAGACTCTTCTTACTGTCTATGTTTTGAACCTTTCCGGTGAGACCAGTTTTAGATTCCGATGCTTCAGATTTACTGTATCCCTTGGACGTCCAAATTGACGATGAAATACAGAAATTGCATCGGAATTAAATACAAGAGCCAAAATGCCGACTTAAGTAATAGAAGACTGACTCTTTATACCGTCTATGATTAGAACCTTTCCTGTGAGACCAGTTTTAGATTACGATGCTCCACTTCAGGTTTACTGTATCCCTTGGACCTTCTAATTGACGATGAAACACAGAAATTGCATAGCAATTAAACACAAAGGCACAATGCCGCCTTATGTACGAGAGGACTGACTCTTTTTACATTCTATGATTTGAGCCTTTCCTGTGAAACCAGTTTTAGATATCGATGCTTCACTTCAGGTTTACTGTAATCCTTGGAATGTCTTATTGACGATGAAATACAGAAATTGCATCAGAATTAATTACAAAAGGCACAATGCCGACTTAAGTACAAGACGACTGACTTATCTTACTGTCAATGTTTTGAACCTTTGCTGTGCGACCAGATTTAGATATCGGTGCTTCACTTCAGGTTTACTGTATCCCTTGGACCTTCTTATTGACGACGAAACACAGAAATTGCATCGGAATTAAATTCAAAAGGCACAATGATGACTTCAGTACAAAAGGACTGCCTCTTTTTACAATATATGATTTGAGCCTTTCCTGTGAGACCACTTTTAGATATCGATGCTTCACTTCAGGTTTACTGTATCCCTTGGACCTTCTTATAGGCGATGAAACACAGATATAGCATCTGAATTAAATACAAAAAAAAGCACAATGCCGACTTAAGTACAAGAAGACTGACAATGTATTGAAAATTTCCTTTGAGACCAGTTTTAGTTTCCGATGCCTCGCTTTAGGTTTACTGAATCCCTTGGAACTTCTTATTGACGACGAAACACAGAAATTGCATCGCAAATAAATACAAAAGGCACAATGGCGACGTAAGTACAAGAAGACTGACTATTCTTACTGTCTATGTTTTGAACCTTTCCTGTGAGACCAGTTTTAGATTCCGATGCTTCTCTTCAGGTTTACTGTATCCCTTGGACCTTCATATTGACGACGAAACACAGAAATTGCATCGGAAATAAATACAAAAGGCACAATGCCGACTTCACTACAAGAAGACTCTTCTTACTGTCTATGCTTTGAACCTCTACTGTGAGACCAGTTTTAGATTCCGATGCTTCACTTCAGGTTTACTGTATCCCTTGGACCTTCTTATTGACGATGAAACACAGAGATTAAATCGGAATTATATACAAAAGCCACAATGCCGACTTCAGTAGAAGAAGACTGACTCTTCTTACCGTCTATGTTTTGAACCATTCATGTGAGACCAGTTTTATATTCCGATGCTTCACTTCAGGTTAACTCTATCCCTTGGACCTTCTTATTGACGGTGAAACAGAGAAATTACAACGGAATTAAATAAACAATGCACAATGCCGACATATGTACAAGAAGACTGACTCATCTTACTGTCTACGATTAGAACCGCTTCTGTGAGACCAGTTTTAGATTCCGATGCTTCACTTCAGGTTTAATGTATCCCTTTGACCTTCTTATTGATGATGAAACACAGAAATTGCATCGGAATTAAATACAAAAGGCACAATGCCGACTTTAGTACAAGAAGACTGATCTTCTGACTGTCAATGTTTGAACTTTTTCTGTGAGACCAGTTTTAAATTCCGATGCCCCACTTCAGGTTTACTGTATCCCTTGGCCCTTCTTATTGACGATAAAGCACATAAACTGCAACGGAAATTAATACAAAAGGAACAATGCCGATTTCAGTACAAGAAGACCCTTCTTGCTGTCAATGTTTTGAATCTTTCATGTGAGATCAGTTTTAGATTGCGATGCTTCAGGTTTACTCTATCCCTTGGACCTTCATATTGACGATGAAATACAGAAATTGCACCGGAATTAAATACAAGGGCCACAATGCCAACTTAAGTAAAAGAAGACTGACTCTTCTTACCGTCTATGTTTTGAACCTTTCCTGTGAGACCAGTTTTAGATTCCGATGCTTCACTTCAGGTTAACTGTATCTTTTGGTCCTTCTTATTGACGATGAAACACAGAAATTGCATCGGAAATAAATACAAAAGGCACAATGCCGACTTTAGTACAAGAAGACTGATCTTCTGACTGTCAATGTTTGAACTTTTTCTGTGAGACCAGTTTTAAATTCCGATGCCCCACTTCAGGTTTACTGTATCCCTTGGACCTTCTAATTGACGATGAAACACTGAAATTGCATCGGAATTAAATACAAAGGCACAATGCCGGCTTAAGTACAAGAAGACTCTCAATGTATTGAACATTTCCTGTGAGACCAGTTTTAGATTCCGAAGCTTCGCTTTAGATTTACTGTATCCCTCGGACCTTCTTATTGACGACGAAACACAGAAATTGCATCGGATATAAATACAATTGGCACAATGCCGACGTAAGTACAAGAAGACTGAATATTCTTACTGTCTATGTTTTGAACTTTTCCTGTGAGACCAGTTTTAGATTCCGATACTTCTCTTCAGGTTTACTGTATCCCTGGGACCTTCTTATAGCCGATGAAACACAGAAATAGCATCGGAATTAAATACAAAAAGCACAATGCCGACTTAAGTACAAGAAGACTGTCAATGTATTGAACATTTACTGTGGGACCAGTTTTAGATTCCGAAGCTTCGCTTTAGATTTCTTACTGACGACGAAACACAGAAATTGCATCGGAAATAAATACAATGGGCACAATGCCGACGTAAGTACAAGAAGACTGACTATTCTTACTGTCTATGTTTGAACCTTTCCTGTGAGACCAGTTATGGATTCCGATGCTTCTCTTCAGGTTTACTGTATCCCTTGGACCTTCTTATTGACGACGAAACACAGAAATTGCTACGGAATTAAATACAAAAGGCACAATGCTGACGTAAGTACAAGAAGACTGACTATTCTTTCTGTCTATGCTTTGAACCTTTCCTGTGAGACCAGTTTTAGATTCCGATGCTTCTCTTCAGGTTTACTGTGTCCGTGGGACCTTCTTATAGGCGATGAAACACAGAAATAGCATCGGAATTAAATACAAAAGGCACAATGCTGACGTAAGTACAAGAAGACTGACTATTCTTTCTGTCTATGTTTTGAACCTTTCCTGTGAAACCAGTTTTAGATTCCGATGCTTCTCTTCAGGTTTACTGTATCCCTTGGACCTTCTTATTGACGACAAAACACAGAAATCGCATCGGAAATAAATACAAAAGGCACAATGCCGACTTCAGTACAAGAAGACTCTTCTTACTGTCTATGTTTTGAACCTTTCCGGTGAGACCAGTTTTAGATTCCGATGCTTCAGATTTACTGTATCCCTTGGACGTCCATATTGACGATGAAATACAGAAATTGCATCGGAATTAAATACAAGAGCCACAATGCCGACTTAAGTAATAGAAGACTGACTCTTTATACCGTCTATGATTAGAACCTTTCCTGTGAGACCAGTTTTAGATTACGATGCTCCACTTCAGGTTTACTGTATCCCTTGGACCTTCTAATTGACGATGAAACACAGAAATTGCATAGCAATTAAACACAAAGGCACAATGCCGCCTTATGTACGAGAGGACTGACTCTTTTTACATTCTATGATTTGAGCCTTTCCTGTGAAACCAGTTTTAGATATCGATGCTTCACTTCAGGTTTACTGTAATCCTTGGAATGTCTTATTGACGATGAAATACAGAAATTGCATCAGAATTAATTACAAAAGGCACAATGCCGACTTAAGTACAAGACGACTGACTTATCTTACTGTCAATGTTTTGAACCTTTGCTGTGCGACCAGATTTAGATATCGGTGCTTCACTTCAGGTTTACTGTATCCCTTGGACCTTCTTATTGACGACGAAACACAGAAATTGCATCGGAATTAAATTCAAAAGGCACAATGATGACTTCAGTACAAAAGGACTGCCTCTTTTTACAATATATGATTTGAGCCTTTCCTGTGAGACCACTTTTAGATATCGATGCTTCACTTCAGGTTTACTGTATCCCTTGGACCTTCTTATAGGCGATGAAACACAGATATAGCATCTGAATTAAATACAAAAAAAAGCACAATGCCGACTTAAGTACAAGAAGACTGACAATGTATTGAAAATTTCCTTTGAGACCAGTTTTAGTTTCCGATGCCTCGCTTTAGGTTTACTGAATCCCTTGGAACTTCTTATTGACGACGAAACACAGAAATTGCATCGGAAATAAATACAAAAGGCACAATGCCGACTTCACTACAAGAAGACTCTTCTTACTGTCTATGCTTTGAACCTCTACTGTGAGACCAGTTTTAGATTCCGATGCTTCACTTCAGGTTTACTGTATCCCTTGGACCTTCTTATTGACGATGAAACACAGAGATTAAATCGGAATTATATACAAAAGCCACAATGCCGACTTCAGTAGAAGAAGACTGACTCTTCTTACCGTCTATGTTTTGAACCATTCATGTGAGACCAGTTTTATATTCCGATGCTTCACTTCAGGTTAACTCTATCCCTTGGACCTTCTTATTGACGGTGAAACAGAGAAATTACAACGGAATTAAATAAACAATGCACAATGCTGACTTATGTACAAGAAGACTGACTCTTCTTACTGTCTATGATTTGAACTGTTCCTGTTAGACCAGTTTTAGAGTTCGATGCTTCACTTCCGGTTTACTGTATCCCTTGGACCTTCTTATTGACATTGTAACAGAGAAATTGCAACGGAATTAAATACACAAAGCACAAAGCTGACTTAAGCACAAGAAGACTGTCAATGTATTGAACATTTCCTGTGAGACCAGTTATAGATTCCAATGCTTCGCTTTAGGTTTACTGTATCCCTTTGACCTACTTATTGACGATGAAACACAGAAATTAAATCGGAATTAAATACAAAAGCGACAATGCCGACTTTAGTAGAAGAAGCCTGACTCTTCTATCTGTCTATGTTTTGAACCTTTCCTGTGAGACCAGTTTTAGATTCCGATGCTTCACTTCAGGTTTACTGTATCCCTTGGACCTTCTTATTGACGATGAAACCTGGAAATTGCATCGAAATTAAATACAATAAGCACAATGCCGACTTTAGTACTAGAAGACTGACCCTTCTGACTGTCTACGTTTTGAACTTTTATTGTGAGACCAGTTTAGTTTCCGATGCTTCACTTCAGGTTCACTGTATCCCTTGGACCTTCTTATTGATGATGTAACACAGAAATTGCACCGGAATTAAATACAAACGGCACAATGCCGACTTAAGTACAAGAAGACTGACTTTTCTTAGTGTCTATGATTTTAGCCTTTCCTGTGAGACCAGTTTTAGATTCCGATCCTTCACTTCAGGTTTACTGTATCCCTTGGAACTTCTTACTGACGATGAAACACAGAAATTGCGTCGGAATTAAATACAAAAATCACAATTCCGACATAAGTCCAAGAAGACTGACTCTTCTTACTGTCTATGATTTGAACTGTTCCTGTGAGACCAGTTTTAGAGTTCGATGCTTCACTTCCGGTTTACTGTATCAATTGGACCTTCTTATTGACGGTGAAACAGAGAAATTGCAACGGAATTAAATACACAAAGCACAATGCTGACTTATGTACAAGAAGACTGACTCTTCTTACTGACTATGATTTGAGCCTTTCCTGTGAGGCCAGTTTTAGATACCGATGCTTCACTTCAGGTTTACTGTAACCCTTGGACCTTCTTATTGACGATGAAACACAGAAATTGCTTCGGAATTAATTACAAAAGGCACAATGCCGACTTAAGTGCAGGAAGACTGACTCTTCTTACTGTCTATGATTTGAACCTTTCCTGTGAGACCAGTCTTGGATTCCGATTCATCCCGTCAGGTTTACTGTATCCCTTGGACCTTCGTATTGACGACAAAACACAGAAATTGCATCGGAATTTAATACAAAAGGCACAATACCGACTCAAGTAAGAGAAGGAATGTCTCTTTTTACTGTCTATGTTTTGAACCCTTACTGTGAGACAAGTTTTAGATTCTGATGCTTCACTTCCGGTTTATTGTATCCCTTGGACCTTCTTATTGACGATGTAACACAGAAATTGCATCGGAATGAAATACAAAAGGCACAACGCCGACTTAAGTACAAGAAGACTGACTCTTCTAACTGTCTACGATTTGAGGCTTTCCTGTAAGACCAGTTTTAGATTCCGATGCTTCACTTCAGGTTACCTGTATCACTTGGACCTTCTTATTGACGATGAAACACAGAAATTGCGTCGGAATTAAATACAAAAGGCACAATGCCTACATAAGTACAAGAAGACTGACTCTTCTTACTGTCTATGCTTTGAACCTTTCCTGTGAGACCAGTTTTAGAGTCCGATGCTTCACTTTAGTTTTACTGTATCCTTCGGACCGTCTTATTGACGGTGAAACACAGAAATTGCATCGGAATTAAATACAAAAGCCACAATGCCGACTTTAGTAGAAGGAGACTGACTCTTCTTACCGTCTATGTTTTGAACCTTTCCTGTGAGACCAGTTTTATATTCCGATGCTTCACTTCAGGTTAACTGTATCCCTTGGACCTTCTTATTCACGATGAAACCTTGAAATTGCATCGGAATTAAATACAAAAGCCTCAATGCCGACTTTAGAAGAAGAATACTGACTATTCTTACTGTCTATGATTTGAAACTTTCCTGTGAGACCAGTTTTAGATTCCGATGCTTCTCTTCAGGTTTACTGTATCCCTTGGACCTTCATATTGACAACGAAACACAGTAATTGCACCGGAAATAAATACAAAAGGCACAATGCCGACTTCAGTACAAGAAGACTCTTCTTACTGTCAATGTTTTGAACCTTTACCGTGAGACCAGTTTTAGATTCCGATGCTTCGGGCTTTCTGTATCCCTTGGAGCTCCATATTGACGATGAAATACAGAAATTGCATCGGAATTAAATACGAGAGCCAAAATGCAGACTTAAGTAAAAGAAGACTGACTCTTTATACCGTCTATGCTTTGAACCTTTCCTGTGAGACCAGTTTTAGATTCCGATGCTTCACTTCAGGTTAACTGTATCTCTTGGACCTTCTTATTGACGATGAAACACAGAAATTGCATCGGAATTAAATACAAAGCCATAATGCCGACTTAAGTACGAGAGGACTGACTGTTTTAACATTCTATGATTTGAGCCTTTCCTGTGAAACCAGTTTTAGATATCGATGCTTCACTTCAGGTCTACTGTATCCCTTGGACCTTCTTATTGGCGATGAAACACAGAAATAGCATCGGAATTAAATACAAAAAGCACAATGCCGACTTAAGTACAAGAAGACGGACACTTCTTACTGTCTATGCTTTGAACTCTTCCTGTGAGACCAGTTTTAGAGTTCGACGCTTCCCTTCAGGTTTACTGTATCCCTTGGACCTTCATATTGACGACGAAACACAGAAATTGCATCGGAAATAAATACGATAGGCACAATGCCGACTTCAGTACAAGAAGACTCTTCTTACTGTCTATGCTTTGAACCTTTACTGTGAGACTAATTTTAGATTCCGATGCTTCACTTCAGGTTCACTGTATCCCTTGGACCTTCTTATTGACGGTGAAACACAGAATTTAAATCGGAATTAAATACAAAAGCCACAATGCCGACTTTAGTAGAAGAAGACTGACTCTTCTTACCGTCTATGATTTGAACCTTTCCTGTGAGACCAGATTTATATTCCGATGCTTCACTTCAGGTTAACTGTATCCCTTGGACCTTCTTATTGACGATGAAACCTTGAAATTGCATCGAAATTAAATACAAATATCACAATGCCGACATAAGTCCAAGAAGACTGACTCTTCTTACTGTCTATGATTTGAACCTTTCCTGTGAGACAAGTTTTAGATTCCGATGCTTCAGGTTTACTGTATCCCTTGGACCTTCATATTGGAGATGAAATACAGAAATTGCATCGGAATGAAATACAAGAGGCACAATGCCGACTTAAGTAAAAGAAGACTGACTCTTCTTACTGTCTATGTTTTGAACCTTTCCTGTGAGACCAGTTTCAGATTCCGATGCTTCACTTCAGGGTAACTGTATCTCTTGGACCTTCTTATTGACGATGAAACACAGAAATTGCATCGGACTTAAATACAAAAGGCACAATGCCGACTTTTGTACAAGAAGACTTACTCTTCTGACTGTCTATGTTTTGAACCTTTCCTGTGAGACCAGTTTTAGATTCCGATGCTTCGCTTTATGTTTACTGTATCCCTTGGACCTTCTTATTGACGACAGAACACAGAAATTGCGTCGGAATTTAATACAAAAGGCACAATACCGACTCATGTAAGAGAAGGAATGTCTCTTTTTACTGTCTATGTTTTGAACCTTTACTGTGAGAGCGGTTTTAGATTCCGATGCTTCACTTCAGATTTACTGTATCCCTATGACCTACTTATTGACGATGAAACACAGAAATTAAATCGGAATTAAATACAAAAGCCACAATGCCGACTTTAGTAGCAGAAGGCTGACTCTTCTTACCGTCTATGTCTTGAACCTTTCCTGTGAGACCAGTTTTATATTCCGATGCTTCACTTCAGGTTAACTGTATCCCTTGGACCTTCTTATTGACGATGAAACCTTGAAATTGCATCGGAATTAAATACAAAAGCCACAATGCCGACTTTAGTAGAAGAAGACTGACTATTCTTACTGTCTATGATTTGAAACTTTCCTGTGAGACCAGTTTTAGATTCCGATGCTTCTCTTCAGGTTTACTGTATCCCTTGGACCTTCATATTAACAACGAAACACAGAAACTGCATCGGAAATAAATACAAAAGGCACAATGCCGACTTCAGTACAAGAAGACTCTTCTTACTGTCAATTTTTTGAACCTTTACCGTGAGACCAGTTTTAGATTCCGATGCTTCAGGTTTACTGTATCCCTTGGACCTCCATATTGACGATGAAATACAGAATTTGCATCGGAATTAAATATTAGGGCCAAAATGCAGACTTAAGTAAAAGAAGACTGACTCTTTATACTTCTATGCTTTGAACCTTTCCTGTGAGGCAAGTTTTAGATTCCGATGCTTCACTTCAGGTTAACTGTATCTCTTGGACCTTCTTATTGACGATGAAACACAGAAATTGCATCAGAATGAAATACAAAAGGCGCAATGCTTACTTTAGTACAAGAAGTCTGACTCTTCTGACTGTCTATGTTTTGAACCTTTCCTGTGGGACCAGTTTTAGATTCCGATTCTCCACTTCAGGTTTACTGTATCCCTTGGACCTTCTAGTTGACGATGAAACACACAAATTGCATCGGAATTAAATACAAAGGCATAATGCCGACTTAAGTACGAGGGGACTGACTCTTTTTACATTCTATGATTTGAGCCTTTCCTGTGAAACCAGTTTTAGATATCGATGCTTCACTTCAGGTATACTGTATCCCATGGAACTTCTTATTGACGATGAAACACAGGAATTGCGATGGAATTAAATACAAATATCACAATTCCGACATAAGTCCAAGAAGACTGACTCTTCTTACTCTCTATGATTTGAACTGATCCTGTGAGACCAGTTTTAGAGTTCGATGCTTCACTTCCGGTCTACTGTGTCCCTTGGACCTTCTTATTGACGGTGAAACAGAGAAATTGCAACGGAATTAAATACACAAAGCACAATGCTGACTTAAGTGCAAGAAGACTGTCAATGTATTGAACATTTCCTGTGAGATCAGTTTTAGATTCCAATGCTTCGCTTTAGGTTTACTGAATCCCTTTGACCTTCTTATTGACGACGAAACACAGAAATTGCATCGGAAATAAATACAAAAGGCACAATGCCGACGTAAGGACAAGAAGACTGACTATTCTTACTGTCTATGTTTTGAAACTTTCCTGTGAGTCCAGTTTTAGATTCCGATTCTTCTCTTCAGGTTTGCTGTATCCCTTGGACCTTCATATTGACGATGAAACACAGAAATTGCATCGGAAATAAATACAAAAGGCACAATGCCAACTTCAGTACAAGAATATTCTTCTTACTGTATATGTTTTGAATCTTTACTGTGAGACCAGTTTTAGATTCCGATGCTTCACTTCAGGTTTACTGTATCCCTTCGACCTACTTATTGACGATGAATCACAGAAATTAAATCGGAGTTAAATACAAAAGCCACAATGCCGACTTTAGTAGAAGAAGACTGACTCTTCTTACTGTCTATGTTTTGAACCTTTCCTGTGAGACCAGTTTTAGAGTCCAATGCTTCACCTCATGTTAACTGTATCACTTGGACCTTCTTATTGATGATGAAACCTCGAAATTGCATCGAAATTAAATACAAAAAGCACAATGCCTACTTTAGTACATGAAGACTGACTCTTTTGACTGTCTATGTTTTGAACCTTACTGTGAGACCAGTTTCGGTTCCGATGCTTCACTTCAGGTTCACTGTATTCCTTGGACCTTCTTATTGATGATGTAACACAGAAATCGCATCGGAATTAAATACAAAAGGCACAATGCCGACTTAAGTTCAAGAAGACTGACTTTTCTTACTGTCTATGATTTGAGCCTTTCCTGTGGGACCAGTTTTAGATTCCGATGCTTCACTTCAGGTTTACTGTATCCCTTGGACCTTCTTATTGACGACAAAACACAGAAATTGAGTCGGAATTTAATACAAAAGGCACAATACCGACTCATGTAAGAGAAGGAATGTCTCTTTTTACTGTCTATGTTTTGAACCTTTACTGTGAGAGCGGTTTTAGATTTCGATGCTTCACTTCAGATTTACTGTATCCCTTTGACCTACTTATTGACGATGAAACACAGAAATTAAATCGCAATTAAATACAAAAGCCACAATGCCGACATAAGTACAAGAAGACTGTCAATGTATTGAACATTTCCTGTGAGACCAGTTTTAGATTCCGATGCCTCGCTTTAGGTTTACTGAATCCCTTGGACCTTCTTATTGACGACGAAACACAGAAATTGCATCGGAAATAAATACAAAAGGCACAGTGACGTCGTAAGGACAAGAAGACTGACTATTCTTACTGTCTATGTTTTGAACCTTTCCTGTGAGACCAGTTTTAGATTCCGATGCTTCTCTTCAGGTTTACTGTATCCCTTGGACCTACATATTGACGACGAAACACAGAAACTGCATCGGAAATAAATACAAAAGGCGCAATGCCAACTTCAGTACAAGAAGACTCTTCTTACTGTCTATGTTTTGAACCTTTACTGTGAGAGCGGTTTTAGATTCCGATGCTTCACTTCAGATTTACTGTATCCCTTTGACCTACTTATTGACGATGAAACACAGAAATTAAATCGGAATTAAATACAAAAGCCACAATGCCGACTTTAGTATAAGAAGGCTGACTCTTCTTACCGTCTATGTTTTGAACCTTTCCTGTGAGACCAGTTTTAGATTGCGATGCTTCACTTCAGGTTAACTGTATCCCTTGGACCTTCTTATTGACGATGAAACCTTGAAATTGCATCGAAACTAAATACAAAAAGCACAATGCCGACTTTAGTACAAGAATACTGACTCTTTTGACTGTCTATGTTTTGAGCCTTCACTGTGAGACCAGTTTCGGTTCCGATGCTTCACTTCAGGTTCACTGTATCCCTTGGACCTTCTTATTAACGATGTAACACAGAAATTGCATCTGAATTAAATACAAATGGGACAATGCCGACTTAAGTTCAAGAAGACTGACTTTTCTTACTGCCTATGATTTGAGCCTTTCCTGTGAGACCAGTTTTAGATTCCGATGCTTCACTACAGGTTTACTGTATCCTTTGGAACATCTTGTTGACGATGAAACACAGAAATTGCGTCGGAATTAAATACAAATATCACAATGCCGACATAAGTCCAAGAAGACTGACTCTTTATACCGTCTATGCTTTGAACCTTTCCTGTGAGACCAGTTTTAGATTCCGATGCTTCACTTCAGGTTAACTGTATCTCTTGGACCTTCTTATTGACGATGAAACACAGAAATTGCATCGGAATGAAATACAAAAGACGCAATGCTTACTTTAGTACAAGAAGACTGACTCTTCTGACTGTCTATGTTTTGAACCTTTCCTGTGAGACCAGTTTTAGATTCCGATGCTCCACTTCCGGTTTACTGTATCCCTTGGACCTTCTAATTGACGATGAAACACACAAATTGCATCGGAATTAAATACAAAGGCATAATGCCGACTTAAGTACGAGAGGACTGACTCTTTTTACATTCTATGATTTGAGCCTTTCCTGTGAAACCAGTTTTAGATATCGATGCTTCACTTCAGGTCTACTCTATCCCTTCGACCATCTTATAGGCGATGAAATACAGAAATAGCATCGGAATTAAATACAAAAAGCACAATGCCGACTTAAGTACAAGAAGACTGACACTTCTTACTGTCTATGTTTTGAACTTTTCCTGTGAGACCAGTTTTAGAGTTCGATGCTTCCCTTCAGGTTTACTGTATCCCTTGGACCTTCATATTGACGACGAAACACAGAAATTGCATCGGAAATAAATACGACAGGCACAATGACGACTTCAGTACAAGAAGACTCTTCTTACTGTCTATGTTTTGAACCTTTACTGTGAGACCAGTTTTAGATTCCGATGCTTCACTTCAGGTTTACTCTATCCCTTGGACCTTCTTATTGACGATAAAACACAGAATTTAAATCGGAATTAAATACAAAAGCCACAATGCCGACTTTGGTAGAAGAAGACTGACTCTACTTACAGTCTATGTTTTGAACCTTTCCTGTGAGACCAGAATTATATTCCGATGCTTCACTTCAGGTTAACTGTATCCCTTGGACCTTCTTATTGACGATGAAACCTTGAAATTGCATCGAAATTAAATACAAAATGCACAATGCCGACTTTTGTACAAGAAGACTGACTCTTTTGACTGTCTATGTTTTGAACCTTTACTGTGAGACCAGTTTAGGTTCCGATGCTTCACTTCAGGTTCACTGTATCCCTTGGACCTACTTATTGATGATGTAACAGAGAAATAGCATCGGAATTAAATACAAACGGCACAATGCCGACTTAAGTACAAGAAGACTGACTTTTCTTACTGTCTATGATTTGAGCCTTTCCTGTGAGACCAGTTTTAGATTCCGATGCTTCACTTCAGGTTTACTGTATCCCTTGGAACTTCTTATTGACGATGAAACACAGAAATTGCGTCGGAATTAAATACAAATATCACAATTCCGACATAAGTCCAAGAAGACTGACTCTTCTTACTGTCTATGATTTGAACTGTTCCTGTGAGACCAGTTTTAGAATTCGATGCTTCACTTCCGGTTTACTGTATCCCTTGGACCTTCTTATTGACGGTGAAACAGAGAAATTGCAACGGAATTAAATACACGAAGCACAATGCTGACTTAAGTACAAGAAGACTGTCAATGCATTGAACATTTCCTGTGAGACCAGTTTTAGATTCCAATGCTTCGCTTTAGGTTTACTGAATCCCTTGGACCTTCTTATTGACGACGAAACACAGAAATTGCATCGGAAATAAATACAAAAAGCACAATGCCGACGTAAGGACAAGAGGACGGACTATTCTTACTGTCTATGTCTTGAACCTTTCCTGTGAGACCAGTTTCAGATTCCGATGCTTCTCTTCAGGTTTACTGTATCCCTTGGACCTTCATATTGACGACGAAACACAGAAATTGCATCGGAAATAAATACAAAAGGCACAATGCCAACTTCAGTACAAGAAAACTCTTCTTACTGTCTATGTTTTGAACCTTTACTGTGAGACCAGTTTTAGATTCCAAAGCTTCACTTCATGTTAACTGTATCCCTTGGACCTTCTTATTGATGATTAAACCTCGAAATTGCATCGAAATTAAATACAAAAAGCACAATGCCTACTTTAGTACAAGAAGACTCACTCTTTTGACTGTCTATGTTTTGAACCTTTACTGTGAGACCAGTTTCGGTTCCGATGCTTCACTTCAGCTTCACTGAATCCCTTGGACCTTCTTATTGATCATGTAACACAGAAATTGCATCGGAATTAAATAAAAAAGGCACAATGCCGACTTAAGTTCAAGAAGACGGACTTTTCTTACTGTCTATGATTTGAGCCTTTCCTGTGGGACCAGTTTTAGATTCCGATGCTTCACTTCAGGTTTACTGTATCCCTTGGACCTTCTTATTGACGACAAAACACAGAAATTGCATCGGTATTTAATACAAAAGGCACAATACCGACTCAAGTAAGAGAAGGAATGTCTCTTTCTACTGTCTATGTTTTGAACCTTTACTGTGAGAGCGTTATAAGATTCCGATGCTTCACTTCAGATTTACTGTATCCCTTTGACCTACTAATTGACGATGAAACACAGAAATTAAAACGGAATTAAATACAAAAGCCACAATACCGACATAAGTACAAGAAGACTGTCAATGTATTGAACATTTCCTGTGAGACCAGTTTTAGATTCCGATGCCTCGCTTTAGGTTTACTGAATCCCTTGGACCTTCTTATTGACGACGAAACACAGAAATTGCATCGGAAATAAATACAAAAGGCACAGTGCCGTCGTAAGGACAAGAAGACTGACTATTCTTACTGTCTATGCGTTGAACCATTCCTGTGAGACCAGTTTTAGATTCCGATGCTTCTCTTCAGGTTTACTGTATCCCTTGGACCTTCATATTGACAACGAAACACAGAAATTGCATCGGAAATAAATACAAAAGGCACAATGCCGACTTCAGTACAAGAAGACCCTTCTTACTGTCAATGTTTTGAACCTTTCCCGTGAGTTGAGTTTTAGATTCCGATGCTTCAGGTTTACTGTATCCCTTGGACCTCCATATTGACGATGAAATACAGAAATTGCATCGGAATTAAATACAAGAGCCAAAATGCAGACTTAAGTAAAAGAAGACTGACTCTTTATACCGTCTATGCTTTGAACCTTTCCTGTGAGACCAGTTTTAGATTCCGATGCTTCACTTCAGGTTAACTCTGTCTCTTGGACCTTCTTATTGACGATGAAACACAGAAATTGCATCGGAATGAAATACAAAAGACGCAATGCTTACTTTAGTCCAAGAAGACTGACTATTCTGACTTTCTATGTTTTGAACCTTTCCTGTGAGACCAGTTTTAGATTCCGATGCTCCACTTCCGGTTTACTGTATCCCTTGGACCTTCTAATTGACGATGAAACACACAAAGTGCATCGGAATTAAATACAAAGGCATAATGCCGACTTAAGTACGAGAGGACTGACTCTTTTTACATTCTATAATTTGACCCTTTCCTGTGAAACCAGTTTTAGATATCGATGCTTCACTTCAGGTCTACTGTATCCCTTCGACCATCTTATAGGCGATGAAACACAGAAATAGCATCGGAATTAAATACAAAAAGCACAATGACGACTTAAGTACAAGAAGACTGACACTTCTTACTGTCTATGTTTTGAACTTTTCCTGTGAGACCAGTTTTAGAGTTCGATGCCTCCCTTCAGGTTTACTGTATCCCTTGGACCTTCATATTGACGACGAAGCACAGAAATTGCATCGGAAATAAATACGACAGGCACAATGCCGACTTCAGTACAAGAAGACTCTTCTTACTGTCTATGTTTTGAACCTTTACTGTGAGACCAGTTTTAGATTCCGATGCTTCACTTCAGGTTCACTGTATCCCTTGGACCTTCTTATTGACGATGAAACACAGAATTTAAATCGGAATTAAATACAAAAGCCACAATGCCGACTTTAGTAGAAGAAGACTGACTCTACTTACAGTCTATGTTTTGAACCTTTCCTGTGAGACCAGAATTATATTCCGATGCTTCACTTCAGGTTAACTGTATCCCTTGGACCTTATTGACGATGAAACCTTGAAATTGCATCGAAATTAAATACAAAATGCACAATGCCGACTTTTGAACAAGAAGACTGACTCTTTTGACTGTCTATGTTTTGAACCTTTACTGTGGGACCAGTTTAGGTTCCGATGCTTCACTTCAGGTTCACTGTATCCCTTGGACCTACTTATTGATGATGTAACAGAGAGATAGCATCGGAATTAAATACAAACGGCACAATGCCGACTTAAGTACAAGAAGACTGACTTTTCTTACTGTCTATGAGTTGAGCCTTTCCTGTGAGACCAGTTTTAGATTCCGATGCTTCACTTCAGGTTTACTGTATCCCTTGGAACTTCTTATTGACGATGAAACACAGAAATTGCGTCGGAATTAAATACAAATATCACAATTCCGACATAAGTCCAAGAAGACTGACTCTTCTTACTGTCTATGATTTGAACTGTTCCTGTGAGGCCAGTTTTAGAATTCGATGCTTCACTTCCGGTTTACTGTATCCCTTGGACCTTCTTATTGACGGTGAAACAGAGAAATTGCAACGGAATTAAATACACAAAGCACAATGCTGACTTAAGTACAAGAAGACTGTCAATGCATTGAACATTTCCTGTGAGACCAGTTTTAGATTCCAATGCTTCGCTTTAGGTTTACTGAATCCCTTGGACCTTCTTATTGACGACGAAACACAGAAATTGCATCGGAAATAAATACAAAAGGCACAATGCCGACGTAAGGACAAGAAGACGGACTATTCTTACTGTCTATGTCATGAACCTTTCCTGTGAGACCAGTTTTAGATTCCGATGCTTCTCTTCAGGTTTACTGTATCCCTTGGACCTTCATATTGACGACGAAACACAGAAATTGCATCGGAAATAAATACAAAAGGCACAATGCCAACTTCAGTACAAGAAAACTCTTCTTACTGTCTATGTTTTGAACCTTTACTGTGAGACCAGTTTTAGATTCCAATGCTTCTCTTCATGTTAACTGTATCCCTTGGACCTTCTTATTGATGATGAAACCTCGAAATTGCATCGAAATTAAATACAAAAAGCACAATGCCTACTTTAGTACAAGAAGACTCACTCTTTTGACTGTCTATGTTTTGAACCTTTACTGTGAGACCAGTTTCGGTTCCGATGCTTCACTTCAGCTTCACTGAATCCCTTGGACCTTCTTATTGATCATGTAACACAGAAATTGCATCGGAATTAAATAAAAAAGGCACAATGCCGACTTAAGTTCAAGAAGACTGACTTTTCTTACTGTCTATGATTTGAGCCTTTCCTGTGGGACCAGTTTTAGATTCCGATGCTTCACTTCAGGTTTACTGTATCCCTTGGACCTTCTTATTGACGACAAAACACAGAAATTGCATCGGTATTTAATACAAAAGGCACAATACCGACTCAAGTGAGAGAAGGAATGTCTCTTTCTACTGTCTATGTTTTGAACCTTTACTGTGAGAGCGGTATAAGATTCCGATGCTTCACTTCAGATTTACTGTATCCCTTTGACCTACTTATTGACGATGAAACACAGAAATTAAAACGGAATTAAATACAAAAGCCACAATGCCGACATAAGTACAAGAAGACTGTCAATGTATTGAACATTTCCTGTGAGACCAGTTTTAGATTCCGATGCCTCGCTTTAGGTTTACTGAATCCCTTGGACCTTCTTATTGACGACTAAACACAGAAATTGCATCGGAAATAAATACAAAAGGCACAGTGCCGTCGTAAGGACAAGAATACTGACTATTCTTACTGTCTATGTTTTGAACCTTTCCTGTGAGACCAGTTTTAGATTCCGATGCTTCTCTTCAGGTTTACTGTATCCCTTGGACCTTCATATTGACGACGAAACACAGAAATTGCATCGGAAATAAATACAAAAGGCGCAATGCCAACTTCAGTACAAGAAGACTCTTCTTACTGTCTATGACTTGAACCTTTACTGTGGGAGCGGTTTTAGATTCCGATGCTTCACTTCAGATTTACTGTATCCCTTTGACCTACTTATTGACGATGAAACACAGAAATTAAATCGGAATTAAATACAAAAGCCACAATGCCTACTTTGGTAGAAGAAGACTGGCTCTTCTTACCGTCTAAGTTTCGAACCTTTCCTGTGAGACCAGTTTTAGATTGCGATGCTTCACTTCAGGTTAACTGTATCCCTTGGACCTTCTTATTGACGATGAAACCTTGAAATTGCATCGAAATTAAATACAAAAAGCACAATGCCGACTTTAGTACAAGAATACTGACTCTTTTGACTGTCTATGTTTTGAACCTTCACTGTAAGACCAGTTTCGGTTCCGATGCTTCACTTCAGGTTCACTGTATCCCTTGGACCTTCTTATTGATGATGTAACACTGAAATTGCATCGGAATTAAATACAAAAGGGACAATGCCGACTTAAGTTCAAGAAGACTGACTTTTCTTACTGTCTATGATTTGAGCCTTTCCTGTGAGACCAGTTTTAGATTCCGATGCTTCACTACAGGTTGACTGTATCCCTTGGAACATCTTGTTGCCGATGAAACACAGAAATTGCGTCGGAATTAAATACAAATATCACAATGCCGACATAAGTCCAAGAAGACTGACTCTTCTTACTGTCTATCATTTGATCTTTTCCTGTGAGACCTGTTTTAGAGTTCGATGCTTCACTTCCGGTTTACTGTATCCCTTGGACCTTCTTATTGACGACAAAACACAGAAATTGCATCGGAATATAATACAAAATGCAAAATACCGACTCAAGTAAGAGAAGGAATCTCCCTTTTTACTGTCAATGTTTTGAACCGTTACTGTGAAACAAGTTTTAGATTCTGGTGCTTCACTCCCGGTTTATTGTATCCCTTCGACCTTCTTATTGACGATGTAACACAGAAATTGCATCGGAATGAAATAGAAAAGGAACAATGCCGACTTAAGTACAAGAAGACTGACTCTTCTAACTGCCTGTGATTTGAGGCTTTCCTGTGAGACCAGTTTTAGATTCCGATGCTTCACTTCAGGTTTACTGTATCCCTTGGACCTTCTTATTGACGATGAAACACAGAAATTGCGTCGGAATTAAATACAAAAGGTACAGTGCCGACATAAGTACAGGAAGACTGACTCTTCTTACTGTCTATGCTTTGAACCTTTCCTCTGAGGCTAATTTTAGAGTCAGATGCTTCACTTTTGGTTTACTGTATCCCTTGGACCGTCTTATTGACGGTGAAACACAGAAATTGCATCGGAATTAAATACAAAATGCACAACGCCGACTTATGTACAAGAAGACTGACTCTTCTTACTGTCTATGTTTTGAACCATTCCCGTGAGACCAGTTTTAGATTGCGATGCTTCACTTCAGGTTTACTGTATCCCTAGGACCTTCTTATTGACGATGAAACACAGAATATGCATCGGAATTAAATACAAAATGCACAATGAAGACTTATGTACAAGGAGACTGACTCTTCTTACTGTCTATGTTTTGAACCTTTACTGTGAGACTAGTTTTAGATTCCAATGCTTCACTTCATGTTAACTGTATCCCTTGGACCTTCTTATTGATGATGAAACCTCGAAATTGCATCGAAATTAAATACAAATAGCACAATGCCTACTTTAGTACAAGAAGGCTCACTCTCTTGACTGTCTATGTTTTGAACCTTTACTGTGAGACCAGTTTCGGTTCCGATGCTTCACTTCAGCTTCACTGAATCCCTTGGACCTTCTTATTGATCATGTAACACAGAAATTGCATCAGAATTAAATAAAAAAGGCACAATGCCGACTTAAGTTCAAGAAGACTGACTTTTCTTACTGTCTATGATTTGAGCCTTTCCTGTGGGACCAGTTTTAGATTCCGATGCTTCACTTCAGGTTTACTGTATCCCGTGGACCTTCTTATTGACGACAAAACACAGAAATTGCATCGGTATTTAAAACAAAAGGCACAATACCGACTCAAGTAAGAGAAGGAATGTCTCTTTCTACTGTCTATGTTTTGAACCTTTACTGTGAGAGCGGTATAAGATTCCGATGCTTCACTTCAGATTTACTGTATCCCTTTGACCTACTTATTGACGATGAAACACAGAAATTAAAACGGAATTAAATACAAAAGCCACAATGCCGACATAAGTACAAGAAGACTGTCAATGTATTGAACATTTCCTGTGAGACAAGTTTTAGATTCCGATGCCTCGCTTTAGGTTTACTGAATCCCTTGGACCTTCATATTGACGACGAAACACAGAAATTGCATCGGAAATATATACAAAAGGCGCAACGCCAACTTCAGTACAAGAAGACTCTTCTTACTGTCTATGCCTTGAACCTTTACTGTGGGAGCGGTTTTAGATTCCGATGCTTCACTTCAGATTTACTGTATCCCTTTGACCTTCTTATTGACGATGAAACACAGAAATTAAATCGGAATTAAATACAAAAGCCACAATGCCGACTTTAGTAGAAGAAGACTGGCTCTTCTTACCGTCTAAGATTCGAACCTTTCCTGTGAGACCAGTTTTAGATTGCGATGCTTCACTTCAGGTTAACTGTATCCCTTGGACCTTCTTATTGACGATGAAACACAGAAATTGCATCGAAATTAAATACAAAAAGCACAATGCCGACTTTAGTACAAGAATACTGACTCTTTTGACTGTCTATGTTTTGAACCTTCACTGTAAGACCAGTTTCGGTTCCGATGCTTCACTTCAGGTTCACTGTATCCCTTGGACCTTCTTATTGATGATGTAACACAGAAATTGCATCGGAATTAAATACAAAAGGGCCAATGCCGACTTAAGTTCAAGAAGACTGACTTTTCTTACTGTCTATGATTTGAGCCTTTCCTGTGAGACCAGTTTTAGATTCCGATGCTTCACTACAGGTTTACTGTATCCCATGGAACATCTTGTTGACGATGAAACACAGAAATTGCGTCGGAATTAAATACAAATATCACAATGCCGACATAACTCCAAGAAGACTGACTCTTCTTACTGTCTATCATTTGAACTTTTCCTGTGAGACCTGTTTTAGAGTTCGATGCTTCACTTCCGGTTTACTGTATCCCTTGGACCTTCTTATTGACGACAAAACACAGAAATTGCATCGGAATATAATACAAAATGCAAAATACCGACTCAAGTAAGAGAAGGAATCTCCCTTTTTACTGTCTATGTTTTGAACCGTTACTGTGAAACAAGTTTTAGATTCTGGTGCTTCACTCCCGGTTTATTGTATCCCTTGGACCTTCTTATTGACGATGTAACACAGAAATTGCATCGGAATGAAATAGAAAAGGAACAATGCCGACATAAGTACAAGAAGACTGACTCTTCTAACTGCCTATGATTTGAGGCTTTCCTGTGAGACCAGTTTTAGATTCCGATGCTTCACTTCAGGTTTACTGTATCCCTTGGACCTTCTTATTGACGATGAAACACAGAAATTGCGTCGGAATTAAATACAAAAGGTACAGTGCCGACATAAGTACAGGAAGACTGACTCTTCTTACTGTCTATGCTTTGAACCTTTCCTCTGAGGCTAATTTTAGAGTCAGATGCTTCACTTTTGGTTTACTGTATCCCTTGGACCGTCTTATTGACGGTGAAACACAGAAATTGCATCGGAATTAAATACAAAATGCACAACGCCGACTTATGTACAAGAAGACTGACTCTTCTTACTGTCTATGTTTTGAACCATTCCCGTGAGACCAGTTTTAGATTCCGATGCTTCACTTCAGGTTTACTGTATCCCTAGGACCTTCTTATTGACGATGAAACACAGAATATGCATCGGAATTAAATTCAAAATGCACAATGAAGACTTATGTACAAGGAGACTGACTCTTCTTACTGTCTATGTTTTGAACCTTTACTGTGAGACCAGTTTTAGATTCCAATGCTTCACTTCATGTTAACTGTATCCCTTGGACCTTCTTATTGATGATGAAACCTCGAAATTGCATCGAAATTAAATACAAATAGCACAATGCCTACTTTAGTACAAGAAGGCTCACTCTCTTGACTGTCTATGTTTTGAACCTTTACTGTGAGACCAGTTTCGGTTCCGATGCTTCACTTCAGCTTCACTGAATCCCTTGGACCTTCTTATTGATCATGTAACACAGAAATTGCATCGGAATTAAATAAAAAAGGCACAATGCCGACTTAAGTTCAAGAAGACTGACTTTTCTTACTGTCTATGATTTGAGCCTTTCCTGTGGGACCAGTTTTAGATTCCGATGCTTCACTTCAGGTTTACTGTATCCCTTGGACCTTCTTATTGACGACAAAACACAGAAATTGCATCGGTATTTAAAACAAAAGGCACAATACCGACTCAAGTAAGAGAAGGAATGTCTCTTTCTACTGTCTATGTTTTGAACCTTTACTGTGAGAGCGGTATAAGATACCGATGCTTCACTTCAGATTTACTGTATCCCTTTGACCTACTTATTGACGATGAAACACAGAAATTAAAACGGAATTAAATACAAAAGCCACAATGCCGACATAAGTACAAGAAGACTGTCAATGTATTGAACATTTCCTGTGAGACAAGTTTTAGATTCCGATGCCTCGCTTTAGGTTTGCTGAATCCCTTTGACCTTCTTATTGACGACGAAACACAGAAATTGCATCGGAAATAAATACAAAAGGCACAGTGACGTTGTAAGGACTAGAAGACTGACTATTCTTACTGTCTATGTTTTGAACCTTTCCTGTGAGACCAGTTTTAGATTCCGATGCTTCTCTTCAGGTTTACTGTATCCCTTGGACCTTCATAATGACGACGAAACACAGAAATTGCATCGGAAATATATACAAAAGGCGCAACGCCAACTTCAGTACAAGAAGACTCTTCTTACTGTCTATGTCTTGAACCTTTACTGTGGGAGCGGTTTTAGATTCCGATGCTTCACTTCAGATTTACTGTATCCCTTTGACCTACTTATTGACGATGAAACACAGAAATTAAATCGAAATTAAATACAAAAGCCACAATGCCGACTTTAGTAGAAGAAGACTGGCTCTTCTTACCGTCTAAGTTTCGAACCTTTCCTGTGAGACCAGTTTTAGATTCCGATGCTTCACTTCAGGTTAACTGTATCCCTTGGACCTTCTTATTGACGATGAAACACAGAAATTGCATCGAAATTAAATACAAAAAGCACAATGCCGACTTTAGTACAAGATTACTGACTCTTTTGACTGTCTATGTTTTGAACCTTCTCTGTAAGACCAGTTTCGGTTCCGATGCTTCACTTCAGGTTCACTGTATCCCTTGGACCTTCTTTTTGATGATGTAACACAGAAATTGCATCGGAATTAAATACAAAAGGGACAATGCCGACTTAAGTTCAAGAAGCCTGACTTTTCTTACTGTCTACGATTTGAGCCTTTCCTGTGAGACCAGTTTTAGATTCCGATGCTTCACTACAGGTTTACTGTATCCCTTGGAACATCTTGTTGACGATGAAACACAGAAATTGCGTCGGAATTAAATACAAATATCACAATGCCGACATAAGTCCAAGAAGACTGACTCTTCTTACTGTCTATCATTTGAACTTTTCCTGTGAGACCTGTTTTAGAGTTCGATGCTTCACTTCCGGTTTACTGTATCCCTTGGACCTTCTTATTGACGACAAAACACAGAAATTGCATCGGAATATAATACAAAATGCAAAATACCGACTCAAGTAAGAGAAGGAATGTCTCTTTTTACTGTCTATGTTTTGAACCGTTACTGTGAAACAAGTTTTAGATTCTGTGCTTCACTCCCGGTTTATTGTATCCCTTGGACCTTCTTATTGACGATGTAACACAGAAATTGCATCGGAATGAAATAGAAAAGGAACAATGCCGACTTAAGTAAAAGAAGACTGACTCTTCTAACTGCCTATGATTTGAGGCTTTCCTGTGAGACCAGTTTTAGATTCCGATGCTTCACTTCAGGTTTACTGTATCCCTTGGACCTTCTTATTGACGATGAAACACAGAAATTGCGTCGGAATTAAATACAAAAGGTACAGTGCCGACATAAGTAAAGGAAGACTGACCCTTCTTACTGTCTATGCTTTGCACCTTTCCTCTGAGGCTAATTTTAGAGTCCGATGCTTCACTTTTGGTTTCCTGTATCCCTTGGACCGTCTTATTGACGGTCCAACACAGAAATTGCATCGGAATTAAATACAAAATGCACAACGCCGACTTATGTACAAGCAGACTGACTCTTCTTACTGTCTATGTTTTGAACCATTCCCGTGAGACCAGTTTTAGATTCCGATGCTTCACTTCAGGTTTACTGTATCCCTAGGACCTTCTTATTGACGATGAAACACAGAATATGCATCGGAATTAAATACAAAATGCACAATGAAGACATATGTACAAGGAGACTGACTCTTCTTACTGTCTATGTTTTGAACCTTTAGTGTGAGACCAATTTTAGATTCCGATGCTTCACGTCAGGTTTACTGTAGCCCTTGGACCTTCTTATTCACGATGAAACACAGAAATTGCATCGGAATTAAATGCAATAGGCACAATGCCGACGTAAGTACAAGAAGACTGACTATTCTTACTGTTTATGTTTTGAACCCTTCCTGTGAGACCAGTTTTAGATTCCGATACTTCTCTTCAGGTTTACTGTAACCCTTGGACCTTCTTATTGACGACACAACACAGAAATTGCATAGGAAATAAATACAAAAGGCACAATGCCGACTTCAGTACAAGAAACTTTTCTTACTATCTATGTTTTGAACCTTTCCTGTGAGACCAGTTATAGATTCCGATGCTTCAGATTTACTGTATCCCTTGGACCTTCATATTGACGACGAAACACAGAAATTGCATCGGAATTAAATGCAATAGGCACAATGCCGACGTAAGTACAAGAAGACTGACTATTCTTACTGTTTACGTTTTGAACCCTTCCTGTGAGACCAGTTTTAGATTCCGATACTTCTCTTCAGGTTTACTGTAACCCTTGGACCTTCTTATTGACGACGAAACACAGAAATTGCATAGGAAATAAAAACAAAAGGCACAATGCCGACTTCAGTACAAGAAGACTCTTCTTACTATCTATGTTTTTAACCTTTCCTGTGAGACCAGTTATAGATTCCGATGCTTCAGATTTACTGTATCCCTTGGACCTTCTTATTGACGATGAAACACAGAAATTAAAACGGAATTAAATACAAAAGCCACAATGCCGACATAAGTACAAGAAGACTGTCAATGTATAGAACATTTCCTGTGAGACCAGTTTTAGATTCCGATGCCTCGCTTTAGGTTTACTGAATCCCTTGGACCTTCTTATTGACGACGAAACACAGAAATTGCATCGGAAATAAATACAAAAGGCACAGTGCCGTCGTAAGGACAAGAAGACTGACTATTCTTACTGTCTATGTTTTGAACCTTTCCTGTGAGACCAGTTTTAGATTCCGATGCTTCTCTTCAGGTTTACTGTATCCCTTGGACCTTCATATTGACGACGAAACACAGAAATTGCATCGGAAATAAATACAAAAGGCGCAACGCCAACTTCAGTACAAGAAGACTCTTCTTACTGTCTATGTCTTGAACCTTTACTGTGGGAGCGGTTTTAGATTCCGATGCTTCACTTCAGATTTACTGTATCCCTTTGACCTACTTATTGACGATGAAACACAGAAATTAAATCGGAATTAAATACAAAAGCCACAATGCCTACTTTAGTAGAAGAAGACTGGCTCTTCTTACCGTCTAAGTTTCGAACCTTTCCTGTGAGACCAGTTTTAGATTGCGATGCTTCACTTCAGGTTAACTGTATCCCTTGGACCTTCTTATTGACGATGAAACACAGAAATTGCATCGAAATTAAATACAAAAAGCACAATGCCGACCTTAGTACAAGAATACTGACTCTTTTGACTGTCTATGTTTTGAACCTTCACTGTAAGACCAGTTTCGGTTCCGATGCTTCACTTCAGGTTCACTGTATCCCTTGGACCTTCTTATTGATGATGTAACACTGAAATTGCATCGGAATTAAATACAAAAGGGACAATGCCGACTTAAGTTCAAGAAGACTGACTTTTCTTACTGTCTATGATTTGAGCCTTTCCTGTGAGACCAGTTTTAGATTCCGATGCTTCACTACAGGTTTACTGTATCCCTTGGAACATCTTGTTGACGATGAAACACAGAAATTGCGTCGGAATTAAATACAAATATCACAATGCCGACATAAGTCCAAGAAGACTGACTCTTCTTACTGTCTATCATTTGAACTTTTCCTGTGAGACCTGTTTTAGAGTTCGATGCTTCACTTCCGGTTTACTGTATCCCTTGGACCTTCTTATTGACGACAAAACACAGAAATTACATCGGAATATAATACAAAATGCAAAATACCGACTCAAGTAAGAGAAGGAATCTCTCTTTTTACTGTCTATGTTTTGAACCGTTACTGTGAAACAAGTTTTAGATTCTGGTGCTTCACTCCCGGTTTATTGTATCCCTTGGACCTTCTTATTGACGATGTAACACAGAAATTGCATCGGAATGAAATAGAAAAGGAACAATGCCGACTTAAGTACAAGAAGACTGACTCTTCTAACTGCCTATGATTTGAGGCTTTCCTGTGAGACCACTTTTAGATTCCGATGCTTCACTTCAGGTTTACTGTATCCCTTGGACCTTCTTATTTACGATGAAACACAGAAATTGCGTCGGAATTAAATACAAAAGGTACAGTGCCGACATAAGTACAGGAAGACTGACTCTTCTTACTGTCTATGCTTTCAACCTTTCCTCTGAGGCTAATTTTAGAGTCCGATGCTTCACTTTTGGTTTACTGTATCCCTTGGACCGTCTTATTGACGGTGAAACACAGAAATTGCATCGGAATTAAATACAAAATGCACAACACCGACTTATGTACAAGAAGACTGACTCTTCTTACTGTCTATGTTTTGAACCATTCCCGTGAGACCAGTTTTAGATTCCGATGCTTCACTTCATGTTAACTGTATCCCTTGGACCTTCTTATTGATGATGAAACCTCGAAATTGCATCGAAATTAAATACAAAAAGCACAATGCCTACTTTAGTACAAGAAGGCTCACTCTCTTGACTGTCTATGTTTTGAACCTTTACTGTGAGACCAGTTTCGGTTCCGATGCTTCACTTCAGCTTCACTGAATCCCTTGGACCTTCTTATTGATCATGTAACACAGAAATTGCATCGGAATTAAATAAAAAAGGCACAATGCCGACTTAAGTTCAAGAAGACTGACTTTTCTTACTGTCTATGATTTGAGCCTTTCCTGTGGGACCAGTTTTAGATTCCGATGCTTCACTTCAGGTTTACTGTATCCCTTGGACCTTCTTATTGACGACAAAACACAGAAATTGCATCGGTATTTAAAACAAAAGGCACAATACCGACTCAAGTAAGAGAAGGAATGTCTCTTTCTACTGTCTATGTTTTGAACCTTTACTGTGAGAGCGGTATAAGATTCCGATGCTTCACTTCAGATTTACTGTATCCCTTTGACCTACTTATTGACGATGAAACACAGAAATTAAAACGGAATTAAATACAAAAGCCACAATGCCGACATAAGTACAAGAAGACTGCCAATGTATTGAACATTTCCTGTGAGACAAGTTTTAGATTCCGATGCCTCGCTTTAGGTTTACTGAATCCCTTGGACCTTCTTATTGACGACGAAACACAGAAATTGCATCGGAAATAAATACAAAAGGAACAGTGCCGTCGTAAGGACAAGAAGACTGACTATTCTTACTGTCTATGTTTTGAACCTTTCCTGTGAGACCAGTTTTAGATTCCGATGTTTCTCTTCAGGTTTACTGTATCCCTTGGACCTTCATATTGACGACGAAACACAGAAATTGCATCGGAATTAAATACAAAATGCACAACGCCGACTTATGTACAAGAAGACTGACTCTTCTTACTGTCTATGTTTTGAACCATTCCCGTGAGACCAGTTTTAGATTCCGATGCTTCACTTCAGGTTTACTGTATCCCTAGGACCTTCTTATTGACGATGAAACACAGAATATGCATCGGAATTAAATACAAAATGCACAATGCCGACTTATGTACAAGGAGACTGACTCTTCTTACTGTCTATGTTTTGAACCTTTCCTGTGAGACCAGTTTTAGATTCCGATGCTTCACGTCAGGTTTACTGTAGCCCTTGGACCTTCTTATTCACGATGAAACACAGAAATTGCATCGGAATTAAATGCAATAGGCACAATGCCGACGTAAGTACAAGAAGACTGACTATTCTTACTGTTTACGTTTTGAACCCTTCCTGTGAGACCAGTTTTAGATTCCGATACTTCTCTTCAGGTTTACTGTAACCCTTGGACCTTCTTATTGACGACGAAACACAGAAATTGCATCGGAAATAAATACAAAAGGCACTGTGCCGTCGTAAGGACAAGAAGACTGACTATTCTTACTGTCTATGTTTTGAACCTTTCCTGTGAGAGCGGTTTTAGATTCCGATGCTTCACTTCAGATTTACTGTATTCCTTTGACCTACTTATTGACGATGAAACACAGAAATTAAATCAGAGTTAAATTCAAAAGCCACAATGCCGACTTTAGTAGAAGAAGACTGACTCTTCTTACTGTCTATCATTTGAACTTTTCCTGTGAGACCAGTTTTAGAGTTCGATGCTTCACTTCCGGTTTACTGTATCCCTTGGACCTTCTTATTGACGGTGAATCAGAGAGATTGCATCGGAATTAAATACACAATGCACAATGCTGTCTAATGTACAAGAAGACTGTTTCTTCTTACTGTCTATGATATGTGCCTTTCCTGTGAGACCAGTTTTTGATAAAGATGCTTCACTTCAGGATTACTGTATCCCTAGAACCTTCTTATTGACGATGAAACACAGAATTTGCGTCGCAATTAAATACAAAATGCACAATGCCGACTTACGTACAAGGAGACTGACTCTTCTTACTGTCTATGTTTTGAACCTTTCCTGTGAGACCAGTTTTATATTCCGATGCTTCACGTCAGGTTTACTGTAGCCCTTGGACCTTCTTATTCACGATGAAACACAGAAATTGCATCGGAATTAAATGCAATAGGCACAATGCCGACGTAAGTACAAGAAGACTGACTATTCTTACTGTTTATGGTTTGAAACTTTCCTGTGAGACCAGTTTTAGTTTCCAATTCTTCTCTTCAGCTTTACTGTATCCCTTGGACCTTCTTATTGACGACGAAACACAGAAATTGCATCGGAAATGAATACAAAATGCACAGTGCCGACGTAAGTACAAGAAGACTGACTATTCTTACTGTCTATGTTTTGAACCTTTCCTGTGAGACCAGCTTTAGATTCCGATGCTTCTCTTCAGATTGACTGTATCCCTTGGACCTTCATATTGACGGCGAAAAACAGAAATTGCTCGGAAATAAATACAAAAGGCACAATGCCGACCTCAGTACAAGAAGACTCTTCTTACTGTCTATGTTTTGAACCTTTACTGTGAGACCAGTTTTAGATTCCGATGCTTCACTTCAGGTTTACTGTATCCCTTGGACCTTCTTATTGACGATGAAACACAGAAATTGCATCAGAACTAATTACAAAAGGCAGAGTGCCGACTTAAGTACAAGAAGACTGACTCTTCCTACTGTCTATGTTTGAACCTTTCCTGTGAGACCAGTTTTAGATTCCGATGCTTCACTTCAGGGTTACTGTATCCCTTGGACCGTCTTATTGACGATGAAACAATGAAATTGCATCAGAATTAATTACAAAAGGCACAATGCCAACTTAAGTACAAGAAGACTGACTCATCTTACTGTCTATGCTTTGAACCTTTCCTGTGAGACCAGATTTAGATTCCGATGCTTCACTTCAGGTTTACTGTATCCCTTTGACCTTCGCCGACTTAAGTACAAGAAGACTGACTCTTCTTCCTTTCTAAGTTTTGAACCGTTCCTGTGAGACCAGTTTTAGATTCCGATGCTTCTCTTCAGGTTTACTGTATCCTTTGGACCTTCATATTGACGACGAAACACAGAAATTGCATCGGAAATAAATTCAAAAGACACAATACCGTCTTAAATATAAGAGAAATGCCTGTTTTTACTGTCTATGTTTTGAACCTATCCTGCGAGACCAGTTTTAGGTTCCGATGCTTCACTTCAGGTTTACTGTATCTCGTGGACCTTCTTATTGATGATGTAACACAGAAATTGCATCGGAATTAAATACAAAAGGCACAATGCCGACTTAAGTACAAGAGGACTGACTTTTCTTACTGTCTATGATTTGAGCCTTTCCAGTGAGACCAGTTTCAGATCCCGATGCTTCATTTCAGGTTTAGTGTATCCCTTGGAACTTCTTATTGACGATGAAACACAGAAATTGCGGCGGAATTAAATACAAATATCACAATGCCGACATAAGTCCAAGAAGACTGACTCTTCTTACTGTCAATGTTTTGAACCTTTGCTGTGAGAACAGTTTTAGATTGCGACGCTTCACTTCAGGTTTACTGTATCCCTTGGACCTCCATATTGTCGATGAAACACAGAAATTGCATCGGAAATAAATACAAAAGGCACAATGCCGACCTCAGTACAAGAAGACTCTTCATACTGTCTATGCTTTGAACTTTTACCGTGAGACCAGTTTCAGATTCCGATGCTTCACTTCAGGTTTACTGTATCTTTTGGACCATCTTATAGACGATGAAACACAGAAATTAAATCGGAATTAAATACAAAAGCCTCAATGCCGACGTTAGTAGAAGAAGACTGACTCTTCTTACCGTCTATGTTTTGAACCTTTCCCGTGAGACCAGTTTTAGATTCCGATGCTTCACTTCAGGTTAACTGTATCCCTTGGAACTTCTTGTTAACGATGAAACTCAGAAATTGCATCGAAATTAAATACAAAAAGCACAATGCAGACTTTAGTACAAGAAGACTGACTCTTCTGACTGTCTATGTTTTGAACCAATCCTGTGAGACCAGTTTAAATTCCGATGCTCCACTTCAGCTTTACTGTATCCCTTGCACCTTCTTATTGATGATGAAACACAGAAATTGTATCGTAATAAAATACAAAGGCACAATGCCGACTTAAGTACGAGAGGACTGACTCTTTTTACATTCTATGGTTTGAGCCTTTCCTGTGCAACCAGTTTTAGATTCCGATGTTTCACGTCAGGTTTACTGTATCCCTTGGACCTTCTTATTGACGATAAAACACAGAAATTGCATCGGAAATAAATACGAAAGGCACAATACCGTCTTAAGTGCAAGAGAAATGTCTCGTTTTACTGTCTATGTTTTGAACCTATCCTGTGAGACCAGTTTTAGGTTCCGTTGCTTCACTTCAGGTTTACTGTATCTCGTGGACCTTCTTATTGATGATGTAACACAGAAATTGCATCGGAATCAAATACAAAAGGCACAATGCCGACTTAAGTACAAGAAGACTGACACTACTTACTGTCCATGTTTGAACGTTTCCTGTGAGATCAGATTTAGATTCCGATGCTTCACTTCAGGTTTACTGTATCCCTTGGACCTTCTTATTGACGATGAAACACAGAAATAGAATTGGAATTAATCACAAAAGGCACAATGCCGACTTAAGTAAAAGAAGACTGACCCTTCTTACTGTCAATGTTTTGAACCTTTACTGTGAGACCAGTTCTAGATTCCGATGCTTCACATCAGGTTTACTGTATCCCTTGGACCTTCTTATTGACGATGAATCACAGAAATTAAATCGGAATTAAATACAAAAGCCACAATGCCGACTTTTGTAGATGAAGACTGACTCTTCTTACCGTCTATGATTTGAACCTTTCCTGTGAGACCAGTTTTAGATTCCGATGCTTCACTTCAGGATAACTGTATCCCTTGCACCTTCTTATTGACGATGAAACACAGAAATTGTAACGGAATAAAATACAAAGGCACAATGCCGACGTAAGTACCAGAGGACTGACTCTTTTTACATTCTATGATTTGAAACTTTCCTGTGACACCAGTTTTGGATACCGATGCTTCATGTCAGGTTTACTGTATCCCTTGGACCTTCTTATTGACGATGAAACACAGAAATTGCATCGGAATTAAACACAAAGACGCAATGCCGACTTAAGTACAAGAGGACTGATTCTTTTACATTCTATGATTTGAGCCTTTCCTGTGAGATCAGTTTTAGGTATGGATGCTTCACTTCAGATATACTGTATCCCTTAGACCTTCTTATAGACGATGAAACACAGTAATTGCATCGCAATTAAACAGAAAAGGCACAATGCCGACTTAAGTACAACAAGACTGACTCTTCTTTTATTCTATGATTTGTGCCGTTCCTGAGAGACCAATTTCAGATTCCGATGCTTCACTTCGGGTTTACTGTTACACTTGGACCTTCGTATTGACGATAAAACACAGAATTTGCATCGGAATTAAATACAAAAGGCACAATGCCGACTTAAGTAGTAGAAGACAGACTCGTCTTACTGTCTATGTTTTGAACCTTTCCTGTGAGACCAGTTTTAGACTCCGATGCTTCACTTTAGGTTTACTGTATCCCTTGGACCTTCTTATTGACGATGAAACACAGAAATTGCATCGGAATTAAACACAAAGACGCAATGCCGACTTAAGTACAAGAGGACTGATTCTTTTTACATTCTATGATTTGAGCCATTCCTGTGAGACCAGTTTTAGTATCGATCCTTCACTCCAAGTTTACTGTATCCCGTGGACCTTCTTATAGACGATGAAACACAGAAATCGCTTCGGAATTAAATACAAAAGGCACAATTCCAACATAAGTACAAGAAGACTGACTCTTCTTTTATTCTATGATTTGTGCCGTTCCTGAGAGACCAATTTCAGATTCCGATGCTTCACTTCGGGTTTACTGTAACCCTTGGACCTTCGTATTGACGATAAAACACAGAATTTGCATCGGAATTAAATACAAAAGGCACAATGCCGACTTAAGTAGTAGAAGACAGACTCTTCTTACTGTCTATGTTTTGAACCTTTCCTGTCAGGCTAGTTTTGGATTCCAATGCTTCACTTCAGGTTTACTGTATCCCTTGAACCTTCGTATTGACGATGTAACACAGAAATAGCATCGGAATTAAATACAAAAATCACAATGCCGACTTAAGGACAAGAAGATTGACACTTCTAGCTGTCTCTGTTTGAACCTTTCCTGTGAGACCAATTTTAGATTCCGATGCTTCACTTGAGGTTTACTGTATCCCTTGGACCTTCTTATTGACGCTGAAACACAGAAATTGCATCGGAATTAAATACAAAACGCACAATGCCGACTTAAGTACAAGAAGACTGACTCTTCTTACTGTCTATGATTTGAACCTTTCCTGTGAGACCAGTTTTAAGTTCCGATGCTTCACTTTAGGTTTACTGTATCCCTTGGACCTTCTTATTGAAAATTAAACACGGAAACTTCATCGGAATTAAATACAAAAGGCACAATGCCGACTTAAGTACAAGAGGACCGACTCTTCTTACTGTCTATGATTTGAACCTTTCCTGTGAGACCAGTTTTGGATTCCGTTGCTTCACGTCAGATTTACTGTATCCCTTGGACCTTCTTATTGACGCTGAAACACAGAAATTGCATCGGACTTAAATACAAAAGGCACAATGCCGACTTAAGTACAAGAAGACTGACTCTTCTTACTGTCTATGATTTGAACCTTTCCTGTGAGACCAGTTTTAAGTTCCGATGCTTCACTTTAGGTTTACTGTATCCCTTGGACCTTCTTATTGAAAATTAAACACGAAAATTTCATCGGAATTGAATACAAATGGCACAATGCCGACTTAAGTACAAGAGGACCGACTCATCTTACTGTCTATGTTTTGAACCTTTCCTGTGAGACCAGTTTTAGATTCCCCTGCTTCACTTCAGGTTTACTGCTTCCCTTGGACCTTATTATTGACGATGAAAAACAGAAATTGCATCGGAATTAAATACAAAAAGCACAATGCCGTCGTAAGTACGAGAAGACTGACTCTTCTTACTGTCTATCTTTTGAACCTTTCCTGTGAGACCAGTGTTAGATTCCGATGCTTCACTTCAGGATTACTGTGTCCCTTGGACCTTTTTATTGACGATGAAACACAGAAATTGCATCGGAATTAAATACAAAAGGCACATTGCCGACAGATGTACAAGAGAACTGACTCTTCTTACATTCTATGATTTGAGCCTATCCTCTGAGGCCACTTTTAGATATCGATGCTTCACTTCAGGTTTACTGTATCCCTTGGACCATCTTATTGACGATGAAACACAGAAATTGCATCGGAATTAAATACAAAAGGCACAATGCCAACTGAAGTACAAGAAGTCTGACTCTTCTTTTATTCTATGATTTGGGCATTACTGTGACACAAAATTCCGATTCCGATGCTTCACTTCGGGTGTACCGTATCCCTTGGACCTTCTTATTGACGATGAAACACAGATATTGCATCGGAATTAGATCCAAAAGGCACAATGCCGACTTAAGTACAAGAGCACTGACTCTTCTTACATTCTATGATTTGAACCTTTCCTGTGAGACCAGATTTAGATTCCGATGCTTCACTTCAGGTTTACTGTATCCCTTGGACCTTTATATTGACGACGAAACACAGAAATTGGATCGGAAATAAATACAAAAGGCACAATGCCGACCTCAGTTCAAGAAGACTCTTCTTACTGTCTATGTTTTGAACCTTTACTGTGAGACCAGTTCTAGATTCCGATGCTTCACATCAGGTTTACTGTATCCCTTGGACCTTCTTATTGACGCTGAATCACAGAAATTAAATCGGAATTAAATACAAAAGCCACAATGCCGACTTTTGTAGATGAAGACTGACTCTTTTTACCGTCTATGATTTGAACCTTTCCTGTGAGACCAGTTTTAGATTCCTATGCTTCACTTCAGGATAACTGTATCCCTTGCACCTTCTTATTGACGATGAAACACAGAAATTGTATCGGAATAAAATACAAAGGCACAATGCCGACGTAAGTACCAGAGGACTGACTCTTTTTACATTCTCTGATTTGAGCCTTTCCTGTGAAACCAGTTTTAGATTCCGATGTTTCACGTTAGGTTTACTGTATCCCTAGGACCTTCTTATTGACGATAAAACACAGAAATTGCATCGGAATTAAATACAAAAGGCACAATACCGTCTTAAATACAAGAGAAATGTCTGTTTTTAATGTCTATGTTTTGAACCTATCCTGCGAGACCAGTTTTAGATTCCGATGCTTCACTTCAGGTTTACTGTATCCCTTGGACCTTCTTATTAATGATGTAACACAGAAATTGCATCGGAATTAAATACAAAAGGCACAATACCGTCTTAAGTGCAAGAGAAATGTCTCTTTTTACTGTCTATGTTTTGAACCTATCCTGTGAGACCAGTTTTAGGTTCCGATGCTTCACTTCAGGTTTACTGTATCCCTTGGACCTTCTTATTAATGATGTAACACAGAAATTGCATCGGAATTAAATACAAAAGGCACAATGCCGACTTAAGTACAAGAAGACTGACTTTTCTTACTGTCTATGATTTGAGCCTTTCCTGTGAGCCCAGTTTTAGATTCCGATGCTTCATTTCAGGTTTACTGTATCCCTTGGACCTTTATATTGACGATGAAACACAGAAATTGCGTCGGAATTAAATACAAATATCACAATGCCGACGTAAGTCCAAGAATACTGACTCTTCTTACAGTCTATGATTTGAACTTTTCCTGTGAGATCGGTTTTAGAGTTCGATGCTTCACTTCAGGTTTACTGTAACCCTTGTACCTTCTTATTGACGATGTAACACAGAAATTGCATTGGAATGAAATACAAAAAAAGCTCAATGCCGACATAACTACAAGAAGACTCACTCTTCTTACTGTTTATGTTTTGAACCATTCCCGTGAGACCAGTTATAGATTACGCTGCTTCACTTGAGGTTTACTGTATCCCTTGGACCTTCTTATTGACGATGAAACAAAGAAATTGCATCGGAATTAAATACAAAAGGCACAATACCGTCTTAAGTGCAAGAGAAATGTCTCTTTTTACCGTCTATGATTTGAACCTTTCCTGTGAGACCAGTTTTAGATTCCTAGCTTCACTTCAGGATAACTGTATCCCTTGCACCTTCTTATTGACGATGAAACACAGAAATTGTATCGGAATAAAATACAAAGGCACAATGCCGACGTAAGTACCAGAGGACTGACTCTTTTTACATTCTCTGATTTGAGCCTTTCCTGTGAGACCAGTTTTAGATTCCGATGCTTCATTTCAGGTTTACTGTATCCCTTGGAACATCTTACTGACGATGAAACACAGAAATTGTATCCTAATAAAATACAAAGGCACAATGCCGACTTAAGTACGAGAGGACTGACTCTTTTTACATTCTATGGTTTGAGCCTTTCCTGTGAAACCAGTTTTAGATTCCTATGTTTCACGTCAGGTTTACTGTAGCCCTTGGACCTTTTTATTCACGACGATACACAGATATTGCATCGGAAATAAATACAAAAGGCACAATACCGTCTTAAGTGCAAGAGAAATGTCTCTTTTTACTGTCTATGTTTTGAACCTATCCTGTGAGACCAGTTTTAGGTTCCGATGCTTCACTTCAGGTTTACTGTATCCCTTGGACCTTCTTATTAACGATGTAACACAGAAATTGCATCGGAATTAAATGATGATGATGATGATGATGAGCGTTTGGCGTCATTGGCCGGGAGGCCCCTCGCGTGGCAGGTCCGGCCGCCATATCGCAGGTCTTATTACATTCGGCGCCACATTGGGCGACCTGCACGCCGGATGGGGATGAAATGATGATGAACACAACACAACACCCAGTCCCTGAGCGGAGAAAATCTCCGACCCAGCCGGGAATCGAACTCGGGCCCAGAGGACGGCAATCCGTCACGCTGACCACTCAGCCACTGGGGCGGACATCGGAATTAAATACAAAAGGCACAATGCCGACTTAAGTACAAGAAGACTGACTTTTCTTACTGTCTATGATTTGAGCCTTTCCTGTGAGACCAGTTTTAGATTCCGATGCTTCATTTCGGCTTTACTGTATCCCTTGGACCTTTATATTGACGACGAAACACAGAAATTGCATCGGAAATAAATACAAAAGGCACAATGCCGACCTCAGTTCAAGAAGACTCTTCTTACTGTCTATGTTTTGAACCTTTACTGTGAGACCAGTTCTAGATTCCGATGCTTCACATCAGGTTTACTGTATCCCTTGGACCTTCTTATTGACGATGAATCACAGAAATTAAATCGGAATTAAATACAAAAGCCACAATGCCGACTTTTGTAGATGAAGACTGACTCTTCTTACCGTCTATGATTTGAACCTTTCCTGTGAGACCAGTTTTAGATTCCGATGCTTCACTTCAGGATAACTGTATCCCTTGCACCTTCTTATTGACGATGAAACACAGAAATTGTAACGGAATAAAATACAAAGGCACAATGCCGACGTAAGTACCAGAGGACTGACTCTTTTTACATTCTATGATTTGAAACTTTCCTGTGACACCAGTTTTGGATACCGATGCTTCATGTCAGGTTTACTGTATCCCTTGGACCTTCTTATTGACGATGAAACACAGAAATTGCATCGGAATTAAACACAAAGACGCAATGCCGACTTAAGTACAAGAGGACTGATTCTTTTACATTCTATGATTTGAGCCTTTCCTGTGAGATCAGTTTTAGGTATGGATGCTTCACTTCAGATATACTGGATCCCTTAGACCTTCTTATAGACGATGAAACACAGTAATTGCATCGCAATTAAACAGAAAAGGCACAATGCCGACTTAAGTACAACAAGACTGACTCTTCTTTTATTCTATGATTTGTGCCGTTCCTGAGAGACCAATTTCAGATTCCGATGCTTCACTTCGGGTTTACTGTTACACTTGGACCTTCGTATTGATGATAAAACACAGAATTTGCATCGGAATTAAATACAAAAGGCACAATGCCGACTTAAGTAGTAGAAGACAGACTCGTCTTACTGTCTATGTTTTGAACCTTTCCTGTGAGACCAGTTTTAGACTCCGATGCTTCACTTTAGGTTTACTGTATCCCTTGGACCTTCTTATTGACGATGAAACACAGAAATTGCATCGGAATTAAACACAAAGACGCAATGCCGACTTAAGTACAAGAGGACTGATTCTTTTTACATTCTATGATTTGAGCCATTCCTGCGAGACCAGTTTTAGTATCGATCCTTCACTCCAAGTTTACTGTATCCCGTGGACCTTCTTATAGACGATGAAACACAGAAATTGCTTCGGAATTAAATACAAAAGGCTCAATTCCAACATAAGTACAAGAAGACTGACTCTTCTTTTATTCTATGATTTGTGCCGTTCCTGAGAGACCAATTTCAGATTCCGATGCTTCACTTCGGGTTTACTGTAACCCTTGGACCTTCGTATTGACGATAAAACACAGAATTTGCATCGGAATTAAATACAAAAGGCACAATGCCGACATAAGTAGTAGAAGACAGACTCTTCTTACTGTCTATGTTTTGAACCTTTCCTGTCAGGCTAGTTTTGGATTCCAATGCTTCACTTCAGGTTTACTGTATCCCTTGAACCTTCGTATTGACGATGTAACACAGAAATAGCATCGGAATTAAATACAAAAATCACAATGCCGACTTAAGGACAAGAAGATTGACACTTCTAGCTGTCTCTGTTTGAATCTTTCCTGTGAGACCAATTTTAGATTCCGATGCTTCACTTGAGGTTTACTGTATCCCTTGGACCTTCTTATTGACGCTGAAACACAGAAATTGCATCGGAATTAAATACAAAACGCACAATGGCGACTTAAGTACAAGAAGACTGACTCTTCTTACTGTCTATGATTTGAACCTTTCCTGTGAGACCAGTTTTAAGTTCCGATGCTTCACTTTAGGTTTACTGTATCCCTTGGACCTTCTTATTGAAAATTAAACACGGAAACTTCATCGGAATTAAATACAAAAGGCACAATGCCGACTTAAGTACAAGAGGACCGACTCTTCTTACTGTCTATGATTTCAACCTTTCCTGTGAGACCAGTTTTGGATTCCGTTGCTTCACGTCAGGTTTACTGTATCCCTTGGACCTTCTTATTGACGCTGAAACACAGAAATTGCATCGGACTTAAATACAAAAGGCACAATGCCGACTTAAGTACAAGAAGACTGACTCTTCTTACTGTCTATGATTTGAACCTTTCCTGTGAGACCAGTTTTAAGTTCCGATGCTTCACTTTAGGTTTACTGTATCCCTTGGACCTTCTTATTGAAAATTAAACACGAAAATTTCATCGGAATTGAATACAAATGGCACAATGCCGACTTAAGTACAAGAGGACCGACTCTTCTTACTGTCTATGGTTTGAACCTTTCCTGTGAGACCAGTTTTAGATTCCCCTGCTTCACTTCAGGTTTACTGCTTCCCTTGGACCTTATTATTGACGATGAAAAACAGAAATTGCATCGGAATTAAATACAAAAAGCACAATGCCGTCGTAAGTACGAGAAGACTGACTCTTCTTACTGTCTATCTTTTGAACCTTTCCTGTGAGACCAGTGTTAGATTCCGATGCTTCACTTCAGGATTACTGTGTCCCTTGGACCTTTTTATTGACGATGAAACACGGAAATTGCATCGGAATTAAATACAAAAGGCACATTGCTGACAGATGTACAAGAGAACTGACTCTTCTTACATTCTATGATTTGAGCCTATCCTCTGAGGCCACTTTTAGATATCGATGCTTCACTTCAGGTTTACTGTATCCCTTGGACCATCTTATTGACGATGAAACACAGAAATTGCATCGGAATTAAATACAAAAGGCACAATGCCAACTGAAGTACAAGAAGTCTGACTCTTCTTTTATTCTATGATTTGGGCATTACTGTGACACAAAATTCCGATTCCGATGCTTCACTTCGGGTGTACCGTATCCCTTGGACCTTCTTATTGACGATGAAACACAGATATTGCATCGGAATTAGATCCAAAAGGCACAATGCCGACTTAAGTACAAGAGCACTGACTCTTCTTACATTCTATGATTTGAACCTTTCCTGTGAGACCAGATTTAGATTCCGATGCTTCACTTCAGGTTTACTGTATCCCTTGGACCTTCATATTGACGATGAAACACAGAAATTACATAGGAATGAAATTCAAAATGCACAATTCCGACTTAAGTACAAGAAGACGGGCCTTTCTTACTGCCTATGTTATGAGCCTTTAATGTGAGACCAGTTTTACATTCCGATGCTTCGCTTTAGATTTACTGTATCCCTCGGACCTTCTTATTGACGATGAAACACAGAAATTGCATCGGAATTAAATATAAAAGGCACAATGCCGACTTAAGTACAAGAAAAATGACTCTTCTTACTGTCTATGATTTGAACCTTTCCTGTGTGACCAGATTTGGATACCGATGCTTCACGTCAGGTTCACTGTATCCCTTGGACCTTCTTATTGACGATGAAACACAGAAATTGCATCGGAATTAAATACAAAGGTACAATGCCGACTTAAGTACAAGAGGACTGACTCTTTTTACATTCTATGATATGAGCCTTTCCTGTGAGACCAGGTTTATTTATCGATGCTTCACTTCAGGTTTACTGTATCATTTGGACCTTCTTATAGACGATGAAACACAGAAGTTGCATGGGAATTAAATACAAAAGGCACAATGCCGACTTAAGTACAAGAACAATGACTCTTCTTACTGTCTATACTTTGAACCTTTCCTGTGAGACCAGTTCTAGATTCCGATGCTTCCCTTAAGGTTTACTGTATCCCTTGGACCATCTTATTGACGATGAAACACAGATATTAAATCGGAACTAAATTCAAAAGGCACAATGCCAACTTAAGTACAAGAAGTCTGACTCTTGTTACTGTTTATGCTTTGAACCTGTCCTGTGACACCAGTTTTAAGTTCTGATGCTTCATTTTAGGTTTACTGTATCCCTTGGACCTTCTTATTGACGAAAACACAGCAATAGCATCGGAATTATAGAAAAAAGTCACATTGCCGACTGAAGTACAAGAGGACTAACTCTTCTTACATTCTATGGTTTGAGCCTTTCCTCTGAGACCAGTTCTGTATCCCTCGGAGCTTCTTATTGACGATGAAACACAGAAATTGCATCGGAAGTAAATACAAAAGGCACAATGCCGACTTAAGTACAAGAAGACTGACTCTTCTCACTGTCTATGTTTGGAAACTTTCCTGTGAGACCAGTTTTAGACTCCGATGCTTCACTTTAGGTTTATTGTATCCCTTGGACCTTCTTATTGACGATGAAACACAGAAATTGCATCGGAATTAAACACAAAGACGCAATGCCGACTTAAGTACAAGAGGACTGATTCTTATTACATTCTATGATTTGAGCCTGTCCTGTGAGACCAGTTTTAGGTATGGATGCTTCACTTCAGATATACTGTATTGCTTAGACCTTCTTATAGACGATGAAACACAGTAATTGCATCGCAATTATACACAAAAGGAACAATGCCGACTTAAGTACAAGAGGACTGACTCCTTTTACATTCTATGATTTGAGCCTTTCCTGTGAGACCAGTTTTAGTATCAATTCTTCACTTCAAGTTTACTGTATCCTGTGGACCTTCTTATAGACGACGAAACACAGAAATTGCTTCGGAATTAAATACAAAAGGCACAACTCCAACATAAGTACAAGAAGACTGACTCTTCTTTTATTCTACGATTTGTGCCGTTCCTGAGAGACCAATTTCAGATTCCGATGCTTCACTTCGGGTTTACTGTAACCCTTGGACCTTCGTATTGACGATAAAACACAGAATTTGCATCGGAATTAAATACAAAAGGCACAATGCCGACTTAAGTAGTAGAAGACAGACTCTTCTTACTGTCTATGATTTGAACCTTTCCTGTGAGACCAGTTTTGGATTCCGTTGCTTCACGTCAGGTTTACTCTATCCCTTGGACCTTCTTATTGACGCTGAAACACAGAAATTGCATCGGACTTAAATACAAAAGGCACAATGCCGACTTAAGTACAAGAAGACTGACTCTTCTTACTGTCTATGATTTGAAACTTTCCTGTGAGACCAGTTTTAAGTTCCGATGCTTCACTTTAGGTTTACTGTATCCCTTGGACCTTCTTATTGAAAATTAAACACGAAAATTTCATCGGAATTAAATACAAATGGCACAATGCCGACTTAAGTACAAGAGGACCGACTCTTCTTACTGTCTATGATTTGAACCTTTCCTGTGAGACCAGTTTTAGATTCCGATGCTTCACTTCAGGTTTACTGAATCCGTTGGACCTTCTTATTGACGATGTAACACAGAAATTGCATCGGAATTAAATACAAAAACCACAATGCCGACGTAAGTACGAGAAGACTGACTCTTCTTACTGTCTATGATTTGAGACTTTCCTGTGAGACCAGTTTTAGATTCCCCTGCTTCACTTCAGGTTTACTGCTTCCCTTGGACCTTATTATTGACGATGAAAAACAGAAATTGCATTGGAATTAAATACAAAAGCACAATGCCGAAATAAGTACAAGAAGACCGACTCTTCTTACTGTCTATCTTTTGAACCTTTCCTGTGAGACCAGATTTAGATTCCGATGCTTCACTTCAGGTTTACTGTATCCCTTGGACCTTCTTATTGACGATGAAACACAGAAATTACATAGGAATGAAATTCAAAATGCACAATTCCGACTTAAGTACAAGAAGACGGGCCTTTCTTACTGCCTATGTTATGAGCCTTTCCTGTGAGACCAGTTTTACACTCCGATGCTTCGCTTTAGATTTACTGTATCCCTCGGAACTTCTTATTGACGATGAAACACAGAAATTGCATCGGAATTAAATACAAAAGGCACAATGCCGACTTAAGTACGAGAAGACTGACTCTTCTTACTGTCTATGATTTGAACCTTTCCTGTGTGACCAGATTTGGATACCGATGCTTCACGTCAGGTTCACTGTATCCCTTGGACATTCTTATTGACGATGAAACACAGAAATTGCATCGGAATTAAATACAAAGGGCACAATGCCAACTTAAGTACAAGAAGACTGACTCTTTTTACTGCACAATGTTTTGAACTTTTCCTGTGAGACTAGTTTTAGTTTCCGATGCTCCACATCAGGTTTACTCCATCCCTTGGACCTTATTATGGACGATGAAACATAGAAATTGCATCGGAATTAAATACAAAGGCACAATGCCGACTTAAGTACAAGAGGACTGACTCTTTTTACATTCTATGATTGGAGCCTTTCCTGTGAGACCAGGTTTATATATCGATGCTTCACTTCAGGTTTACTGTATCCTTTGGACCTTCTTATAGACGATGAAACACAGAAGTTGCATGGGAATTAAATACAAAAGGCACAATGCGGACTTAAGTAAAATAACACTGACTCTTTTTACTGTCTATGCTTTGAACCTTTCCTGTGAGACCAGTTCTAGATTCCGATGCTTCCCTTTAGGTTTACTGTATCCCTTGGACCTTCTTATTGACGATGAAACACAGAAATTCCATCGGAATTAAATACAAAAGGCACATTGCAGACGGAAGTACAAGAGGACTGACTCTTCATACATTCTTTGATTTGAACCTTTCCTCTGACCCCAGTTTTAGATATTGGTGCATCACTTCAGGTTTACTGTATTCCACAGACCATCTTATTGACGATGAAACACAGAAATTGCATCGGAATTAAATACAAAAGGCACAATGCCAACTTAAGTACAAGAAGTCTGACTCTTCTTTTTTTCTATGATTTGGGCATTTACTGTGACACCAAATTCAGATTCCGATGCTTCACTTCGGGTGTACCGTATCCCTTGGACCTTCTTATAGACGATGAAACACAGAAATTGTTTCGGAATTAAATACAAAAGGCATTTTCCAACATAAGTACAAGAAGACTGACTCTTCTTTTATTCTATAATTTGGGCCGTTCCTGTGAGACCAGTTTCAGATTCCGATGCCTCACTTCAGGTTTACTGTACCCCTTGGACCATGTTATTGGCGATGAAACATAGAAATTGCATCGGAATTAATTACAAAAGGCAAAATGCCGACTTAAGTAGAAGAAGACTGACTCTTCTTACTGTCTATGCTTTTGAACCTTTCCTGTCAGACTAGTTTTGGATTCCGATGGTTCACTTCAGGTTTACTGTATCCCTTGAACCATCGTATTGACGATGTAACATAAATCGCATCGGAATTAAATACAAATGTCACAATGCCGACATAAGGACAAGAAGACTGACACTTCTTGCTGTCTATGTTTGAACCCTTCCTGTGAGACCAGTTTTAGATTCCGATGCTTCACTTCAGGTTTACTGTATCCCTTGGACCTTCTTATTGACGATGATACACAGAATTTAAAACGGAATTAACTACAAAAGGCACAATGCCGACTTAAGTACAAGAAGACGGGCTTTTCTTACTGAATATGTAATGAGACTATCCTGTGCGACCTGTTTTAGATTCCGATGCTTCACTTCAGGTTTACTGTATCCCTTGGACCTTCATATTGACGTTGAAACACAAAAAAATGCATCGGAATTAAATACAAAAGGCAGAATGCCGTCTTAAGTACATGAATACTGACCCTTCTTACTGTCTATGTTTTAAACCTTTCCTGGTAGACCAGTTTTAAATTCCGATGCTTCACCTCAGGTTTACTGTACCCCTTGTACCTTCATATTAAAGATGAAACACAGATATTGCATCGGAATTAAATACAAAATGTACAATGCCGACTTAAGTACAATAGGACTGACTCTTCTTACATACTATGATGTGAACCTTTCCTGTGAGACCAGTTTTAGATACCGTTGCTTCACTTCAGGTTTACTGTATCCCTTGGACCTTCTTATGAACCATGAAACACCGAAATTGCATCGGAATGAAATACAAAAGGCACAATGCCGAATTAAGTTCAAGAAGACTGACTCTTCTTACATTCTATGCTTTGAACCTATCCTGTGAGACCAGTTTTAGATTCCGATGCTACAGTCCAGGTTTACTGTATCCCTTGCACCTTCTTATTGACGGTGAAACACCGAAATGGCATCGGTATTAAATACAAAACGCACAATGCCGACTTAATTACAAGAGTACTGACTCTTCTTACATTCTATGTTTTGAACCTTTCCTGTGAGACCATTTTTTGTTTCCGATGCTTCACTTCAGGTTTATTGTATCCCTTAGACCTTCTTATTGACCATGAAACACAGAAATTGCACCGGAATTAAATACATAAGGCACAATGCCGACTTAAGTACAAGACGACTGACTCTTCTTACTGTCCGTGATTTGCACCTTTCCTGGTAGACCAGTTTTACATTCCGATGCTTCACTTCAGGTTTACTGTATCCCTTGGACCTTCTTATGAACCATGAAACACAGAAATTGCTTCGGAAATAAATACAAAAGGCACAATGCCGACTTAAGTACAACAAGACTGACTCTCCGAACTGTCTATGTTTTGAACCTCTCCTGTGAGACCAGTTTTAGATTCCGATGCTTCACTTCAGGTTCACTGCATCCCTTGGACCTTGTTATTACGATGAGAAAGAGAAATTGCATCGGAATTAAATACAAAATGCACAATGCAGACTTATGTACAAGAAGACTGACTCTTCTTACTGTCTGTGTTTGGAACCTTTCGTGTGAGACCAGTTCTAAACTCCGATGCATTACTTCAGGTTTACTGTATCACTTGGACATTCTTAATGACGATGAAACACGGAAATTGCATGGGGATTAAATACAAAAGGCACAATGCCGACTTAATTACTAGAAGACAGACCCTTCTTTCAGTCTATGTTTGAACCTTTCCTGTGAGACCAGTTTTAGATTCCGATGCTTCACTTCAGGTTCACTGTATCCCTTGGACCTTCTTATTGACGATGAAACACAGAAATTGCATCGGAATTAAATACAAAATGTACAATGCCGACTTATGCACAAGAAGACTGACTCTTCTTACTGTCTATGATTTGAACCTTTCCTGTGAGACCATTTTTTGTTTCCGATGCTTCAATTCAGGTTTACTGTATCCCTTAGACCTTCCTATTGACGTTGAAACACAGAAATTGCACCGGAATTAAATACATAAGGCACAATGCCGACTTAAGTACAAGACTACTGACTCTTCTAACTGTCTGTGATTTGCACCTTTCCTGGTAGACCAGTTTTACATTCCGATGCTTCACTTCAGGTTTACTGTATCCCTTGGACCTTCTTATGTACCATGAAACACAGAAATTGCTTCGGAAATAAATACAAAAGGCACAATGCCGACTTAAGTACAAGAAGACTGACTCTCCGAACTGTCTATGTTTTGAACCTCTCCTGTGAGACCAGTTTTAGATTCCGATGATTCACTTCAGGTTCACTGCACCCCTTGGACCTTCTCATTGACGATCAAACACAGAAATTGCATCGGAATTAAATACAAAATGCGCAATGCAGGCTTAAGTACAAGAAGACTGACTCTTCTTACTGTCTGTGTATGGAACCTTTCGTGTGAGACCAGTTCTAAACTCCGATGCATTACTTCAGGTTTACTGTATCACTTGGACATTCTTAATGACGATGAAACACGGAAATTGCATGGGGATTAAATACAAAGGGCACAATGCCGACTTAATTACTAGAAGACAACTCTTCTTTCTGTCTATGTTTGAACCTTTCCTGTGAGACCAGTTTTAGATTCCGATGCTTCACTTCAGTTTTACTGTATCCCCTGGACCTTCATATTGACGATGAACCACAGAAATTGCATCGGAATTAAATTCAAACGGTACAATGCCGACTTATGTACAAGAAGACGAGATTTTCTTACTGCCTATGTTTTGAGCCGTTCCAGTGTGACCTGTTTTAGATTCCGATGGTTCACTTCAGGTTTACTGTACCTCTTGTACCTAATTGACGATGAAACACAGAAGTTGCATTGGTATTAAATTCAAATGGCACAAAGCCGACTCAAGTACATGAGGACTGACTCTTCATATATTCTATGTTTTGAACCTTTCCTGTGAGACCAGTTTTAGATTGCGATGCACCACTTCAGGTTTCCTGTATCCCTTGGACCTTCTTATTGACGATGAAACACAGAAATTGCATCGGAATTAAGTACAAAAGGCATAATGCCGACTTAAGTACAAGAAGATTGCCTCTTCTTACTGTATATGTTTTGAACCTTTCCTGTTAGACCAGTTTTAGATTCCAATCTTTCAGTTCAACTTTACTATATCCCTTGGACCTTCTTATTGACGATGATACACAGAAATTAAAACGGAATTAAATACAAAAGGCATAATGCCGACTTAAGTACAAGAAGACTGACTCTCCTTACTGGCTATTTCTTAAAACTTTCCTGTGAGACCAGTTTCAGATTCCAAATCTTCATTTCAGGTTTACTGCATCCCTCGGACCTTCTTATTGACGATGAAACACAGAAATTGCATCCGAATTAAATACAAAAGGCTCAATGCCGACTTAAGTACAAGAAGACGGGCTTTTCTTACTGAATATGTAATGAGACTTTCCTGTGCGACCAGTTTTAGATTCCGATGCTTCACTTCAGGTTTACTGTATCGCTTGGACCTTCATATTGACGTTGAAACACAAAAAAATGCATCGGAATTAAATACAAACGGCAGAATGCCGTCTTAAGTACAAGAAGACTGACTCTTCTTACTGTCTATGTTTTGAACCTTTCCTGGTAGACCAGTTTTAGATTCCGATGCTTCACCTCAGGTTTACTGTACCCCTTGGACCTTCATATTAAAGATGAAACACAGATATTGCATCGGAATTAAATACAAAATGTACAATGCCGACTTAAGTACAATAGGACTGACTCTTCTTACATACTATGATGTGAACCTTTCCTGTGAGACCAGTTTAAGATACCGTTGCTTCACTTCAGGTTTACTGTATCCCTTGGACCTTCTTATGAACCATGAAACACAGAAATTGCATCGGAATGAAATACAAAAGGCACAATGCCGAATTAAGTTCAAGAAGACTGACTCTTCTTACAATCTATGCTTTGAACCTATCCTGTAAGACCAGTTTTAGATTCCGATGCTACAGTCCAGGTTTACTGTATCCCTTGCACCTTCTTATTGACGGTGAAACACCGAAATGGCATCGGTATTAAATACAAAACGCACAATGCCGCCTTAAGTACAAGAGGACTGACTCTCCTTACATTCTATGATTTGAACCTTTCCTGTGACACCATGTTTTTTTCCCATGCTTCACTTCAGGTTTATTGTATCCCTTAGACCTTGTTATTGACGATGAATTACAGAAATTGCATCGGAATTAAATACAAAATGCACAATGCCGTCTTATGTACAAGAAGACTGACTCTTCTTACTGCCTATGTTTTGACCCTTTCCTGTGAAACCATTTTTTGTTTCCGATGCTTCACTTCAGGTTTATTGTATCCCTTAGACCTTCTTATTGACGATGAAACACAGAAATTGCACCGGAATTAAATACATAAGGCACAATGCCGACTTAAGTACAAGACGACTGACTCTTCTTACTCTCCGTGATTTGCACCTTTCCTGGAAGACCAGTTTTACATTCCGATGCTTCACTTCAGGTTTACTGTATCCCTTGGACCTTCTTATGAACCATGAAACACAGAAATTGCTTCGGAAATAAATACAAAAGGCACAATGCCGACTTAAGTACAAGAAGACCGACTCTCCGAACTGTCTATGTTTTGAACCTCTCCTGTGAGACCAGTTTTAGATTCCGATGCTTCACTTCAGGTTCACTGCATCCCTTGGACCTTGTTATTACGATGAAAAACAGAAATTGCATCGGAATAAAATACAAAATGCACAATGCAGACTTATGTACAAGAAGACTGACTCTTCTTACTGTCTGTGTTTGGAACCTTTCGTGTGAGACCAGTTCTAATCTCCGATGCATTACTTCAGGTACTGTATCACTTGGACATTCTTAATGACGATGAAACACGGAAATTGCATGGGGATTAAATACAAAAGGCACAATGCCGACTTAATTACTAGAAGACAGACTCTTCTTTCAGTCTATGTTTGAACCTTTCCTGTGAGACCAGTTTTAGATTCCCATGCTTCACTTCAGGTTTACTGTATCCCCTGGACCTTCATATTGACGATGAACCACAGAAATTGCATCGGAATTAAAAACAAACGGTACAATGCCGACTTATGTACAAGAAGACGAGATTTTCTTACTGCCTATGTTTTGAGCCGTTCCAGTGTGACCTGTTTTAGATTCCGATGGTTCACTTCAGGTTTACTGTACCTCTTGTACCTATTTGACGATGAAACACAGAAGTTGCATTGGTATTAAATTTAAATGGCACAAAGCCGACTCAAGTACAAGAGGACTGACTCTTCATATATTCTATGTTTTGAACCTTTCCTGTGAGACCAGTTTTAGATTGCGATGCACCACTTCAGGTATACTGTATCCCTTGGACCTTCTTATTGACGATGAAACACAGAAATTGCATCGGAATTAAGTACAAAAGGCACAATGCCGACTTAAGTACAAGAAGATTGCCTCTTCTTACTGTATATGTTTTGAACCTTTCCTGTTAGACCAGTTTTAGATTCCAATCTTTCACTTCAACTTTACTATATCCCTTGGACCTTCTTATAGACGATGAAACACAGAAATTGCATCGGAATTAAATACAAAAGGCACAATGCCGACTGAAGTACAAGAAGACTGGCTCTTCTTACTGTCTATGTTTTGAACCTTTCCTGTTAGACCAGTTTTAGATTCCGATGCTTCACTTTAGGTTTACTGTATCCCTTGGACCTTCTTGTTGACGATGATACACAGAAATTAAAACGGAATTAAATACAAAAGGCATAATGCCGACTTAAGTACAAGAAGACTGACTCCTCTTACTGGCTATTTCTTAAACCTTTCCTGTGAGACCAGTTTTAGATTCCAAATCTTCATTTCAGGTTTACTGCATCCCTCGGACCTTCTTATTGACGATGAAACACAAAAATTGCATCCGAATTAAATACAAAAGGCACAATGCCGACTTAAGTACAAGAAGACGGGCTTTTCTTACTGAATATGTAATGAGACGTTCCTGTGCGACCAGTTTTAGATTCCGATGCTTCACTTCAGGTTTACTGTATCCCTTGGACCTTCATATTGACGTTGAAACACAAAAAAATGCATCGGAATTAAATACAAACGGCAGAATGCCGTCTTAAGTACAAGAAGACTGACTCTTCTTACTGTCTATGTTTTGAACCTTTCCTGGTAGACCAGTTTTAGATTCCGATGCTTCACCTCAGGTTTACTGTACCCCTTGGACCTTCATATTAAAGAAGAAACACAGATATTGCATCGGAATTAAATACAAAACGTACAATGCCGACTTAAGTACAATAGGACTGACTCTTCTTACATACTATGATGTGAACCTTTCCTGTGAGACTAGTTTAAGATACCGTTGCTTCACTTCAGGTTTACTGTATCCCTTGGACCTTCTTATGAACCATGAAACACAGAAATTGCATCGGAATGAAATACAAAAGGCACAATCCCGAATTAAGTTCAAGAAGACTGACTCTTCTTACATTCTATGCCTTGAACCTATCCGGTGAGACCAGTTTTAGATTCCGATGCTACAGTCCAGGTTTACTGTATCCCTTGCACCTTCTTATTGACGGTGAAACACCGAAATGGCATCGGTATTAAATACAAAACGCACAATGCCGCCTTAAGTACAAGAGGACTGACTCTCCTTACATTCTATGATTTGAACCTTTCCTGAGACACCATGTTTTTTTCCCATGCTTCACTTGAGGTTTATTGTATCCCTTAGACCTTGTTATTGACGATGAAACACAGAAATTGCATCGGAATTAAATACAAAATGCACAATGCCGTCTTATGTACAAGAAGACTGACTCTTCTTACTGCCTATGTTTTGACCCTTTCCTGTGAGACCATTTTTTGTTTCCGATGCTTCACTTCAGGTTTATTGTATCCCTTAGACCTTCTTATTGACGATGAAACACAGAAATTGCACCGGAATTAAATACATAAGGCACAATGCCGACTTAAGTACAAGACGACTGACTCTTCTTACTGTCCGTGATTTGCACCTTTCCTGGTAGACCAGTTTTACATTCCGATGCTTCACTTCAGGTTTACTGTATCCCTTGGACCTTCTTATGAACCATGAAACACAGAAATTGCTTCGGAAATAAATACAAAAGGCACAATGCCGACTTAAGTACAAGAAGACTGACTCTCCGAACTGTCTATGTTTTGAACCTCTCCTGTGAGACCAGTTTTAGATTCCGATGCTTCACTTCAGGTTCACTGCATCCCTTGGACCTTGTTATTACGATGAAAAACAGAAATTGCATCGGAATTAAATACAAAATGCACAATGCAGACTTATATACAAGAAGACTGACTCTTCTTACTGTCTGCGTTTGGAACCTTTCGTGTGAGACCAGTTCTAATCTCCGATGCATTACTTCAGGTTTACTGTATCACTTGGACATTCTTAATGACGATGAAACACGGAAATTGCATGGGGATTAAATACAAAAGGCACAATGCCGACATAATTACTAGAAGACAGACTCTTCTTTCAGTCTATGTTTGAACCTTTCCTGTGAGACCAGTTTTAGATTCCGATGCTTCACTTCAGGTGCACTGTATCCCCTGGACCTTCATATTGACGATGAAACACAGAAATTGCATCGGAATTAAATACAAACGGCACAATGCCGACGTATGTACAAGACGACGAGATTTTCTTACTGCCTATGTTTTGAGCCGTTCCAGTGTGACCTGTTTTAGATTCCGATGGTTCACTTCAGGTTTACTGTATCCCTTGGACCTTCTTATTGACGGTGAAACACCGAAATGGCATCGGTATTAAATACAAACCGCACAATGCCGACTTAAGTACAAGAAGACTGACTCTCCGAACTGTCTATGTTTTGAACCTCTCCTGTGAGACCAGTTTTAGATTCCGATGCTTCACTTCAGGTTCACTGCATCCCTTGGACCTTCTTATTGACGATGAAACACAGAAATTGCATCGGAATTAAATACAAAAGGCACAATGCTGACTTAAGTACTAGAGGACCGACTCTTCATGAATTCTAAGATTTGAACCTAACCTGAGACACCAATTTTAGATTACGATGCTTCACTTCAGGTTTACTGTATCTCTTGTACCTAATTGACGATGAAACACAGAAGTTGCATATGTATTATATTCAAAAGGCACAAAGCTGACTTAAGTACAAGAGGACTGACTCTTCTTATATTCTATGATTTGAACCTTTCCTGTGAGACCAGTTTTAGATTGCGATGCTCCACTTCAGGATTACTGTATCCCTTGGACCTTGTTATTACGATGAAATACAGAAATTGCATCGCAATTAAATACAAAAGGCACAATGCCGACTTAAGTACAAGAAGACTGCCTCTTCTTACTGTATATGTTTTGAACCTTTCCTGTAAGACCAGTTTTAGATTCCAATCTTTCACTTCAACTTTACTATATCCCTTGGACCTTCTTATTCACGATGAAACACAGAATTTGCATCAAAATTAATTACAAACGGCACAATGCCGACTTAAGTACAAGAAGACTGGCTCTTCTTACTTTCTATGTTTTGAACCTTTCCTGTTAGACCAGTTTTAGATTCCGATGCTTCACTTCAGGTTTACTGTATCCCTTGGACCTTCTTATTGACGATGATACACAGAAATTAAAACGGAATTAACTACAAAAGGCACAATGCCGACTTAAGTACAAGAAGACGGGCTTTTCTTACTGAATATGTAATGAGACTATCCTGTGCGACCAGTTTTAGATTCCGATGCTTCACTTCAGGTTTACTGTATCCCTTGGACCTTCATATTGACGTTGAAACACAAAAAAATGCATCGGAATTAAATACAAAAGGCAGAATGCCGTCTTAAGTACATGAATACTGACCCTTCTTACTGTCTATGTTTTATACCTTTCCTGGTAGACCAGTTTTAAATTCCGATGCTTCACCTCAGGTTTACTGTACCCCTTGTACCTTCATATTAAAGATGAAACACAGATATTGCATCGAAATTAAATACAAAATGTACAATGCCGACTTAAGTACAATAGGACTGACTCTTCTTACATACTATGATGTGAACCTTTCCTGTGAGACCAGTTTTAGATACCGTTGCTTCACTTCAGGTTTACTGTATCCCTTGGACCTTCTTATGAACCATGAAACACCGAAATTGCATCGGAATGAAATACAAAAGGCACAATGCCGAATTAAGTTCAAGAAGACTGACTCTTCTTACATTCTATGCTTTGAACCTATCCTGTGAGACCAGTTTTAGATTCCGATGCTACAGTCCAGGTTTACTGTATCCCTTGCACCTTCTTATTGACGGTGAAACACCGAAATGGCATCGGTATTAAATACAAAACGCACAATGCCGACTTAATTACAAGAGTACTGACTCTTCTTACATTCTATGTTTTGAACCTTTCCTGTGAGACCATTTTTTGTTTCCGATGCTTCACTTCAGGTTTATTGTATCCCTTAGACCTTCTTATTGACCATGAAACACAGAAATAGCACCGGAATTAAATACATAAGGCACAATGCCGCCTTAAGTACAAGAGGACTGACTCTCCTTACATTCTATGATTTGAACCTTTCCTGTGACACCATGTTTTTTTCCCATGCTTCACTTCAGGTTTATTGTATCCCTTAGACCTTGTTATTGACGATGAAACACAGAAATTGCATCGGAATTAAATACAAAATGCACAATGCCGTCTTATGTACAAGAAGACTGACTCTTCTTACTGCCTATGTTTTGACCCTTTCCTGTGAGACCATTTTTTGTTTCCGATTCTTCACTTCAGGTTTATTGTATCCCTTAGACCTTCTTATTGACGATGAAACACAGAAATTGCACCGGAATTAAATACATAAGGCACAATGCCGACTTAAGTACAAGACGACTGACTCTTCTTACTGTCCGTGATTTGCACCTTTCCTGGTAGACCAGTTTTACATTCCGATGCTTCACTTCGGGTTTACTGTATCCCTTGGACCTTCTTATGAACCATGAAACACAGAAATTGCTTCGGAAATAAATACAAAAGGCACAATGCCGACTTAAGTACAACAAGACTGACTCTCCGAACTGTCTATGTTTTGAACCTCTCCTGTGAGACCAGTTTTAGATTCCGATGATTCACTTCAGGTTCACTGCATCCCTTGGACCTTGTTATTACGATGAGAAAGAGAAATTGCATCGGAATTAAATACAAAATGCACAATGCAGACTTATGTACAAGAAGACTGACTCTTCTTACTGTCTGTGTTTGGAACCTTTCGTGTGAGACCAGTTCTAAACTCCGATGCATTACTTCAGGTTTACTGTATCACTTGGACATTCTTAATGACGATGAAACACGGAAATTGCATGGGGATTAAATACAAAAGGCACAATGCCGACTTAATTACTAGAAGACAGACTCTTCTTTCAGTCTATGTTTGAACCTTTCCTGTGAGACCAGTTTTAGATTCTGATGCTTCACTTCAGGTTCACTGTATCCCCTGGACCTTCATATTGACGATGAAACACAGAAATTGCATCGGAATTAAATACAAACGGCACAATGCCGACTTATGTACAAGAAGACGAGATTTTCTTACTGCCTATGTTTTGAGCCGTCCCAGTGTGACCTGTTTTAGATTCCGATGGTTCACTTCAGGTTTACTGTATCCCTTGGACCTTCTTATTGACGGTGAAACACCGAAATGGCATCGGTATTAAATACAAAACGCACAATGCCAACTTAATTACAAGAGTACTGACTCTTCTTACATTCTATGTTTTGAACCTTTCCTGTGAGACTAGTTTTAGCTTCCGATGCTTCACTTCAGGTTTACTGTATCCCTTGGACCTTCTTATTGACGATGAAACACAGAAATTGCATCGGAATTAAATACAAAAGGCACAATGCTGACTTAAGTACTAGAGGACCGACTCTTCATGAATTCTAAGATTTGAACCTAACCTGAGACACCAATTTTAGATTACGATGCTTCACTTCAGGTTTACTGTATCTCTTGTACCTAATTGACGATGAAACACAGAAGTTGCATATGTATTATATTCAAAAGGCACAAAGCTGACTTAAGTACAAGAGGACTGACTCTTCTTATATTCTATGATTTGAACCTTTCCTGTGAGACCAGTTTTAGATTGCGATGCTCCACTTCAGGATTACTGTATCCCTTGGACCTTGTTATTACGATGAAATACAGAAATTGCATCGCAATTAAATACAAAAGGCACAATGCCGACTTAAGTACAAGAAGACTGCCTCTTCTTACTGTATATGTTTTGAACCTTTCCTGTAAGACCAGTTTTAGATTCCAATCTTTCACTTCAACTTTACTATATCCCTTGGACCTTCTTATTCACGATGAAACACAGAATTTGCATCAAAATTAATTACAAACGGCACAATGCCGACTTAAGTACAAGAAGACTGGCTCTTCTTACTTTCTATGTTTTGAACCTTTCCTGTTAGACCAGTTTTAGATTCCGATGCTTCACTTCAGGTTTACTGTATCCCTTGGACCTTCTTATTGACGATGATACACAGAAATTAAAACGGAATTAACTACAAAAGGCACAATGCCGACTTAAGTACAAGAAGACGGGCTTTTCTTACTGAATATGTAATGAGACTATCCTGTGCGACCAGTTTTAGATTCCGATGCTTCACTTCAGGTTTACTGTATCCCTTGGACCTTCATATTGACGTTGAAACACAAAAAAATGCATCGGAATTAAATACAAATGGCAGAATGCCGTCTTAAGTACATGAATACTGACCCTTCTTACTGTCTATGTTTTAAACCTTTCCTGGTAGACCAGTTTTAAATTCCGATGCTTCACCTCAGGTTTACTGTACCCCTTGTACCTTCATATTAAAGATGAAACACAGATATTGCATCGAAATTAAATACAAAATGTACAATGCCGACTTAAGTACAATAGGACTGACTCTTCTTACATACTATGATGTGAACCTTTCCTGTGAGACCAGTTTTAGATACCGTTGCTTCACTTCAGGTTTACTGTATCCCTTGGACCTTCTTATGAACCATGAAACACCGAAATTGCATCGGAATGAAATACAAAAGGCACAATGCCGAATTAAGTTCAAGAAGACTGACTCTTCTTACATTCTATGCTTTGAACCTATCCTGTGAGACCAGTTTTAGATTCCGATGCTACAGTCCAGGTTTACTGTATCCCTTGCACCTTCTTATTGACGGTGAAACACCGAAATGGCATCGGTATTAAATACAAAACGCACAATGCCGACTTAATTACAAGAGTACTGACTCTTCTTACATTCTATGTTTTGAACCTTTCCTGTGAGACCATTTTTTGTTTCCGATGCTTCACTTCAGGTTTATTGTATCCCTTAGACCTTCTTATTGACCATGAAACACAGAAATAGCACCGGAATTAAATACATAAGGCACAATGCCGCCTTAAGTACAAGAGGACTGACTCTCCTTACATTCTATGATTTGAACCTTTCCTGTGA